>NW_024725226.1:55000-122500 GCF_018991925.1 Homarus americanus | reverse complement strand
CATGAAGGCATATAGTGTTTAATCCAGGTACGGAAGTAATTAGAATTGACCTATAAACTACTGAACTAAGTCATAAGGGGAGGAGGTTACACTGAAGCCATAGGTAAGAATTGGTGTATTATTAACGCATCTTGTTACGCTGGTGATCATGTTCTCTTGGCTACTGTGAGAAAGCTGACAGAAATATGCGAAAACTTACTATTTTCAGTATAATCTCACGTTTAATCCTTCCAAATATACCTTGGTGATATATATATAACTCACACCATTACCCAGCTGTGAAACTAAAATTGTTAAGCAAAAGGAAATTCCGGGGAAATACTCTTGAGAAACATTTGGGTCACATTATATCTTCTCAAGAACCTCTTCTGAATTTTTGTGGTGTAATAAGAGACTTAAAAGTTAGGGATGAATGTTATCAAGAGTGAATTTGGTCACCTGGTGTAATGTTGAATGTGTAACAGTGTCTGGGGCTGTGTGTGTGTGCTGTGAACTACGGGATCTCGGTGGTAATGACTCGAACACACTAAGCCGGGAGTGGAGGAAATGTTCAAGGCTTGTGTTTGTTGCTCTCTCGTCTGGGTTAATGTGTGCATTTTCGCTGGAGGTGATGGTTCCTGATAACACAATCCTCTTCTGCCATAAAGGAGTTAATTATCTAGTTAGAGACACAAGCTGAGTGTTCAAGTGTACTTTCTTGTGCGATGTTGAGGATGTACAGTCTACGGCTAATTGATGTACTGTGTGCTTAATGATGTAATTAGTGTACAGAAGAAGGTTTAAATGTTGATGATCAATGGTGCCACGAGATGGAAATTTGATCTCCTTAAAATATTAATATGATACAGAGATTGATTCAGCTATATTGCCTTTAAATATGTTAATAACTTAGTATGTACTTATTTTGTTAGATAATTATATATAAAGAATTATAATATTTCTAGGTGCAGATGATACGGGTGTGTACTTTGTAGATATAATTGCATTTATATCTACTCACAAACAACTCTAGTAAAATATACATATATAATTTCTAACTCAATCCACCTGAGTATTTACGCTATCGGGTCAAACAAATTAAACCAACGCATTTTAGGATTTATTTCCCTCACGTAGTTTTGAAATATTCCTCCACTTTATAAATCTGCAGCAGGTATCGTCGTCACCTGAGAATAAGGCCTGGCTTCATCTTGAGTATAACAAGGCGGTCTATTATTATAAGTGTGGGAACAAGAATTAGCGACCCTGGCCTTTACTGACGAGTATGGGGGAAAAGTGTATCCAGTTGGGTATTACGAATTAATTAATATTTATCACTAATATTAATGGAGGCGCGAGAGGAAGCTGGTTGTACGCGGGAAGACGAGCTCATTGGACGGTTTAATTACTACACTACGCCGCCAGGTAATGGAAGGCGTAAATCAGCGTAAATTGGCAGGAATTAGACGAGCGAAGAGGCGTGGTGCCGGGCGTAAAACAGTCTTCATTTTCTAGCCAAGGTAATTTCATGGTGAGGAGATTCCACGATTCGGTGTAATTAAATGATATGGCCGCAGAGAGACGAGGGGCGATGTATTTTGTTTTTTAATTCCATCCCATCTTGTGAGGTCATTACAACTGTCCATTTCAGGCTACAAAAAACATGAGGATTTACACTGACTGACCCGTCTCTAATTGTAAAGTTATCCATGTTTACTTTTGTAGATAGTTAACAAAAGCTGCATTAGTTAACAAAGGTTACACATAGTCAGTCTTTGATTACATTAGCTAACAAAGGTTACACATACAGGGTAGTCGATCTCTGAGTACATTAGTTAACAAAGGTTACACATAGTTGGTCTCTGAGTACTTTAGTTAACAACTGCTACATGAAGTTGATCTCTGAGTACGCAAGTTAACAAAAGCTACACATAGTCGGTCTATGAGTACATTAATTAACAAAAGCTACACATAGTCGGCCTATGAGTACATTAATTAACAAAAGCTACACATAGTCGGCCTATGAGTACATTAATTAACAAAAGCTACACACACATTAGTTAACAAAAGCTACACATAGTCGGCCTATGAGTACATTAATTAACAAAAGCTACACATAGTCGGTCTATGATACATTAATTAACAAAAGCTACACATAGTCGGCCTATGAGTACATTAATTAACAAAAGCTACACATAGTCGTCTATGAGTACATTAATTAACAAAAGCTACACATAGTCGGTCTATGATACATTAATTAACAAAAGCTACACATAGTCGGCCTATGAGTACATTAATTAACAAAAGCTACACATAGTCGTCTATGAGTACATTAATTAACAAAAGCTACACATAGTCGGTCTATGATACATTAATTAACAAAAGCTACACATAGTCGGCCTATGAGTACATTAATTAACAAAAGCTACACATAGTCGTCTATGAGTACATTAATTAACAAAAGCTACACATAGTCGGTCTATGATACATTAATTAACAAAAGCTACACATAGTCGGCCTATGAGTACATTAATTAACAAAAGCTACACATAGTCGTCTATGAGTACATTAATTAACAAAAGCTACACATAGTCGGTCTATGAGTACATTATTTAACAAAAGCTGCACACAGTCAGTCTCTTAGTTCTCAAATGCCTTTATAATCAAAGCTCCGCCTACCTCAGTATATTAGTCCCATTTTGGCCTCATATCTCCTCATCCCAGCGACTGTATGTTATAAAAGCCTTACATGCAAGGTACCCGTCCACGAGTGTGAGTCTCAGATAAGGCACAGTTCTTGATCACCATTCATTAAAGTCTACCTCACTCAACGCAGAGCAAGTTAACTCACCTTCATTAACTACTTAAGAGTATTATGAGAAGGTGTAATTACCCTAAAGACAATATTTCATGTTGTTTTACGTTCACAGCATAATTGCTTCTCAGTTTTTCGTTCCGTCAATGACTGTGAAGCGCTTTGAAATGGTAAGATCATAAAGAATTAAGGTATGAATATGTAGAGTAATACAAAGGCTATAAACTAGCATTTTTAAGAGGACAGACGTTAAATTACCGTGACCTACACCCATACGACTACAAAGCGACGAGGAACAGACCAGTGTTATGGACGTGTGTGTTTGTGATCAGGGGACTGAGATAATAAGTTCCGGATTTTAACTGAACTTCTCAGGTAAATACACCATAACAAGATCTCTCTATTTATTGGCAAGGTAATCGACCCTCCCTTCGACTTTATTAATAAAAGTATGGGAAAAAAAAACTCGTCGTGGTTTCTTGTAAGATGTTTAGGGGTAATTTGTTTTCACCCAACAGTTGAGGTCGTAGGGAGGAGGATATTGAGAGGCCTGGATGATCAATGCTTGTCGTGATCTGTGGCCACTAAAACCACGACACAGGTAGACGTCCTTAATTAAAACCACGACACAGGTAAACGTCCTTAATTAAAGCCACGACACAGGTAAACGTCCTCAATTAAAGCCACGACACAGGTAAATTTCAGTAAAAAATTAATACAAAATGTAAAATAGTAAAATACCAGTAAATTGTAAAAACTCAACAAAAAGTCTGATTAATGTAACATATCAGTGAAAAATCAAATAAATAGTAAATAAATAATAAATAAATGGTAAAAATGGTTAAATTCAATAGATAAAAGAAGAAAAAATCAGGAAGGAGTGAGTAAAGCGTTAGTAGACTCAGGGTAGTTTATTGGTCTGGATAAATAGCGAACCTGTACAGTGTTGTTGGGAAAATTACCATACTGGGGGAAGGTTACGTCACCTAAGCTTGCATAAACCTTATTTCTTGTTAAAAGTTAATTATTTCCTGTTAAGCAAGAGGAGAGTAAAGTGAAACTCTTTAGAAATTTTTAACCGAAGCTTTTTTTTGTTTTGTTAAGGAGTTTGTGAAGTTTGAGAGAAGAGCAGTTCTGCCAATAGTGTCCGAGTGTTTTCTCCTGAAGGGTGCTCTTGCGTGAATCACCTGACGACTTCTTCTTCGTGAAACTTGGGCTAGAGGGGCAACTTCTTTCTGGGCGGATGGCGACCTTTTATGAAGGAAAAAAAATAGTTGATGGTGAATGTTATCTCCACTAAAATTTCTTAAATATACCTCGAGTGTTAAGTTAGAGATGACCTGGAGATTAGGCACCCGAGATTAATTTTTCTGATTATTAAACACTCCAACACTATCCTCATCTGACTTAAAACCTACCCCCCCCCCCCCACTCCAGGTAGCGTTAGCGTGGTTAATCATCAGGTGAAAGAAGCTGGGGCTTAACCTTCAGGTGATCCAATGTTCTCAAATAGAAAAGAGGCCAAACTGGTGACCTAAAATGACCTGGGACGGACATCCTTTAATAAACACTGGCCATTATTGACCTCACATGACCTCACTCCATGATCCAAACCTTGTCACAGTATCATATTGACCTCACATAATAACCCACGTTCCATGATCCAGGGAGTCGTGACGTTGGCCTCTGTGACTGGGCTGCTGTGTGACGTATAAGTTACTCAAACATTAATCGTCGAGTCTATGGGCATTACAACTCCTGGATACTCGGGCTTGACCTCAGCCTCAAAATCATACACCATGGCGGACGCAAGAAAAACAACACTATCCATTTAATATATAACTAATCAAATTTATCGTTTAATATATTATTTATTATTCCTTGTAAGAGAGTTCTATAGCGCTGGTTCACAACAGAATAGGTTAACCATGAGGCCATATTACTAATTAAATTACTTTCATATATGATAATAAAAATGATCACCCCGGCACAGTTACACAATGGATGATAACCAGAGTTCCCTTTGAAGTCTAGTTCCATAAAGTATTAAAGAGAATTAAAAAAATTATACCAGTTTAATGGAAGATATATTTCAACAGGTGTTTTGCATATTAAATCAATTGATGTTTGAACGTTGTAAAGCCGGACTGATCCTGGTTTGATGTGAGGTATATTATTCCTGTGGTGTAAAGGTCTACCGTGCCAACCAGGGTGATGCTCTGACTGTGCTAGAGTGATCATCGTCAATGCCAGTGCCAGTATACTGATGGTTCATAGTGAGAGAGCTACTTCAGTATACTACAGTGCCAGTGTAACGCCCCTAAGTACTCTTTATTGGTATATTAAGGAATAGTATTTTACTTCAGTGCCACATTGAATCAATTCATTCTGCTACAGTGCCACAGTAATAAAGTCATACTACAGTGCCACAGTGAGTCAGTTCATTCTGCTACAGTGTCACAGTAAGTCAGTTCATTCTGCTACAGTGCCACAGTAATAAAGTCATACTACAGTGCCACAGTGAATCAATTCATTCTGCTACGAGTGCCTATAATAAGTCATACTACAGTGCCACAGTGAGTCAGTTCATTCTGCTACAGTGCCACAGTAAGTCAGTTCATTCTACAGTGCCACAGTAATAAGTCATACTACAGTGCCACAGTGGTCAGTTCATTCTGCTACACAGTAAGTCAGCCACAGTAAGTCAGTTCATTCTGCTACAGTGCCACAGTAAAAGCAGTGCCACAGTGTGAGTCAGTTCATTCTGCTACAGTGCCACAGTGAGTCAGTTCATTCTGCTACAGTGCCACAGTGAGTCAGTTCATTCTGCTACAGTGCCACAGTAAGACACTATAATATACTGAAGTGCCAATATGACTCACTCCACTAAACTACAGTGCCACAGCTTAGCTCGGGGTTACAGTATTGTTATGTAACTATTTAGTATTGTGTCTAAGTTACTGAACTGGCAGGGGGGAGGGGGAGGATATCCGGCCCTAAGTGAGAGATGAGGAAGGTAAGGGATGCTGGGAGGTAAGTAGGAGGGAGGGAAATGAGGGGGTGATAAATTGGATAGAAGGAAGTGGAGGCAGAAGGAGGGGGATAAATAAGAAGGAAGGAATGAATAGAGAGAGGAAAAAGGAAGAGGAGGAGTTAACATATGTTAGTTTGTGTGTTGATGGAAGAGGAGGAAAAGATAAAGGAAGAGGATAAGAAGAGGAAGGAAAAAATATAAATGGTTGATTATTTGTCGAGGAGGTGGAGGAGGAGACGATGAACGAGGAGGAGATGATGAGAGAAGAGGAGGAGGAAGATAAGATGGATTAGGAGAGGATGGAAGAAGAGGAGGAGGAAGAAGTAGAGGAGTAGGAGAAGATGGAAGAAGAGGAGACGGATAAGGAGGAAGAAGTGAAAGAAGAGAAATGAAAGACGTGGTCACAACACCATTTAAAAAGTACAGCCCCTTGGAGATCAAAGTACAGCCCCTTGGAGGTCAAAATACAGCCCCTTGGAGATCAAAATACAGCCCCTTGGAGATCACAGCACCTTGGAGATCACAGCTCCTTGGAGATCACAGCACCTTAGAGATCACAGCACCTTGGAGATCACAGCACCTTGGAGATCACAGTTCCTTGGTCCCTTGGAGATCAGCAACCCTTGGAGATCAAAACAACGAGGGAATTTCTCCACCATCTATCGTCTTAGCAGCACCTGACGGGGAAACAAATGCGTGGTGATGAGGCGTAGTGGAGTGGCCAGATATATGCTGGTGGACTTAACATACTCCCGTCAAGACACCGTCGGGACAAGAGGAGCAGGAATGAGGAAGGATGAGTAGGGAGAAGAGGAGGAAGAGGGATGAGGAGGGGTAGGGAGAGGGAGGAAGGGTGAGGGATAGGGAGAGGAGGAGGAGGAGGGAGAGGAAGAGAAGGGGGAAGAAGGAAGGAGAGTTGAAAAAGGGAGAGGAGGAAGGAGAAGAAGAGGGAGAGAAAGAGAAGAAGGATGAGGAGGAGGTTAGGAGTGAGGGGAAGATAAGGTAGAGGAAGGAAGTGGGAAAGGTATGTGATGTAGGGAGGAGGAAAAGGGAGGGGAAGAGGTTAGGAGTGAGGGAGTTACAGTCGAGTTAGGAAGTAAGGAAGGGAGAAGGAAGGAGTGAGAGTGAGTCAGGGTGAAAATGGAAAGGGAACACGATTGAGTGAGAAAGGAGAGAGGGAAAAGAGAGAGGAAGAAAGAGGGACTGGAAGTTGTTAGAGGGAAGAGGAAAGGAATAAGATTGAAGAACGGAATGAGATAAAGTGAGGTGGAGGTAAAGAGAAAAAGGAGGGAGGATAAAGGGAGGGGGTGTGAAGATGAAGGAGAGGTTAAGGAGAAGGAGTAGATGAGAGAGAGAGAGAGAGAACAGTGTTACAGAAGAATAAATAACAAAATATAAACCCGATATATTGAACATAAATAATTTTATTACACGAAAAAATACACTAAAAGATCCAATGTTTAAACAGTAGATAATTAAAAAAAACAGCTACGTCATTGTGCTATTTCTATCAGCAACTTCACTCACAACGTTGAAATATTATTGAGGTTATGAAGATGAACAACAAAGCTGTCAAAATAAAGAGGTCGTCAATGATGGTCTAAAATTATATCACTAAATGTTGGCGTAAATGCGTATCGTCCGGCAATTAACGTCATTGTGGTCATCTTTTGTGCCAGTGAACTCGTTACCTAGACAATGGAAATGACAAAAAAAGAATACATTGATTTTGTAAAATATTTGGTATAAAAAAATTGTGACCCTTGAGCCTCAATTGTGTTTATGTTTACCTTTGACACGGTGTGTGTGTGTGTGTGTGTGTGTGTGTGTGTGTGTGTGTGTGTGTGTGTGTGTGACCTGTGGTTAATGTGGTTTAGGTTAGGTTACGTTACGTTAGGTTACGATGGGTTAGATTAGGTTAGGTTCTGGTACCCAACCTTTAGTGTATTTCAGAAATTTTGGTCATATCTTGATCATCTCACACCTGGCTGGGTCGACTCCTACAGTCTCCAGTCTGAAGCTCCATAACCCCGATTCATGTGTTTGTTTACTCGTGTGAGGATTAATGAATCTAATTTTCCGCACCGGCAGCTCCTAGAAGGGGAGGAAATAAAAAGGCATCTTAACGCGATCGTTTTCGACAACATAATTTGTTCAGTAATGGGGCTGTGATCTGTTATGTTGCTGAGGGGGAGGGGAGGAGGTGGGGGTAGTGTGGGGGAGGGATAGGTGTTCAACAGTGGAGGTGGGGTGGGTGTGCAGTGGGGGAGGATGATGGAGTGGGAGAGGGGTGGTGAGGAGTGGAAGGGGATGGGTGTTCAGTGGCGGAGGAGGGGTAATGGGTGGGGGTGGAGGGCTGTGGGTCACTAGTGCTGACTCACTCCTCCCTCATCACTGCTAAGCGTGGGTTTGAGTTTAACGTGTTATATATAATTGGAATCACCTGTTATAGATTAGGCAACCCGGCTTATGTCACCTGATGATTACATTAGTTTAGGTTACGTTAGATTAGGGTAGGTTAGGTTCTAGCTTAGGTATTGTTATGTTACGATAGATTAGGTTAAGTTAGGTTAGGTTCGGGTACATCAGATTAGGTTTGTTGTTAGATTAGGTTAGTGTTGATGTTAAATGTGATCATTCTACTGACCTCTGCTGTTGTTAGTACTACAACTAATAGTAACAACAATAATAATAGATTAATAATGTTATAATAATAGTGATATATTTTTTAATAATAATAATCATCTCTACCATAAAAAGTTTGAGGTCGATAATGATCATTTTCCTATTAGAATAGACCGAATTAACGACCCTCTTGTGTCAAGTCCAGAGTAGCTTAATAACATGAGAATGACTCGGCGGATCACAACTAACATTAAGTGTAAATTTACATAACTAATATAGAGAGTGTTTTGCAATGTGCTTTTTTATCACATGACGATTAGCCTCCTAGCTTATTTCACCTGATAATTAAACACCCTAACACTATATCTGGTGGGGTTCGGTAAGGTAAGTCTACGTTACGTTACGTTACGTTACGTTGCGTTGCATTGCGTTAGATTAGATTAGATTAGATTAGGTAAGGTGACATTACGTTAGGATATGCTAACATTAATGCGGTTAATCTTTAGGGGAAATAATCCGTGGGGAGACTAATGTTCAGGTAAAACATTATTGACATCTAAGTTGTTTTCTACGCAGTTATCAAAATGTTGTCTGGTCAGATCTTAACCCGTTCTTAAGTGTACACCTTGGCTCTGTTAATACCAAGCCTGAGTACCGTAATAACAAGTCATCTATATTGCACCTAATTAATGGTCATTGTTTTTTTTTCTAGACATTATTCCTTCTACACAATAACTTCATCTGAGACATAATGACCCTGAGTGTATTATTATTCCCCTCACAGAAACTAAGTAATGATTTTGCATTTTGCTTAGTTTGTTCATCTGTTTGTTATTTATTTCTTATTTCCTAATGCCTGAACACCTTAACTCTACCTGGAGGGGTTAGGTTAGGTTAGGTTTACAGTGTTTGATCATCAGGTGAGTTAAGCTGGGGAGCCTACTTTTCACGTAATCCCATCTACTATACTTACAGGTCTACGAACTTCCAATTCCAATAATGATAATAAGTTTAATAAATAGTAATGATAATAAAAATAAAATAAACAGAAAAGAAGAGGAAAACGACTAATAATACAAATAGTATTAAAAGTGACAATATTATAATCCATCAGCTTCGATAACATTACAGAATCAGATGTAATGTAAAATGACCCCCGTGTGAGCCTGACAACCCAAACACCTTTCCCTATGTTATTCATGACCTGTTCCTCACCCCACGCTACCTCACTCTCTCCTCCCCTCAAATATTCAGTTTTACTGTCACTGCGAAGCTGGGAGTCAAAGAAAATTCTAATTTACATGGTAATGACCTCGTGGGTAGTTTGGTGGGGGGGGGTGGCTAAGGTAATTACATCGTTAGGGAGGGACTGCAGTGTTCACAGTGTTGGTGGAATGTATGGTGCTTCCCCCCATAGGTATATCTGAGTACCGCTGTAGTAGGTAGAGTTTTAGTGTTAAAGGTTGGATTATTATTATTATTATTATTATTATTATTATTATTATTATTATTATTATTATTAGTATTATTATTATTATTATTATTAGTAGTAGTAGTAGTAGTAGTAGTATGGCTATTGTTGTTGTTCTTGTTTATCACTATCTAACACTGTCTCTCACTGTCTAATACTGTCTAACACCGTTTATCACTGTCTAACACTATCTAACACCGTTTATCACTGTCTACCACTGTCTAACACTATCTAACACCGTTTATCACTGTCTAACACTGTCTACCACTGTCTAACACTATATAACACCGTTTATCACTGTCTAACACTGTTTACCACTGTCTAACACTATCTAACACCGTTTATCACTGTCTACCACTGTCTAACACTATCTAACACCGTTTATCACTGTCTAACACCGTTTATCACTGTCTAACACCGTTTACCACTGTCTAACACTATCTAACACCGTTTATCACTGTCTACCACTGTCTAACACTATCTAACACCGTTTATCACTGTCTAACACTGTTTACCACTGTCTAACACTATCTAACACCGTTTATCACTGTCTACCACTGTCTAACACTATCTAACACCGTTTATCACTGTCTAACACCGTTTATCACTGTCTAACACCGTTTACCACTGTCTAACACTATCTAACACCGTTTATCACTGTCTACCACTGTCTAACACTATCTAACACCGTTTATCACTGTCTAACACTATCTAACACCGTTTATCACTGTCTAACACCGTTTATCACTGTCTAACACCGCCTGTCTCCTTCTAACACCGTCTAACACTGTCTATCACCGTCTGTCACCGTCTATCACCGTCTACCACCGTCTACCACTGTCTATCACTGTCTATCACGGTATATCCCTGTATACCACTGTACATCACTGTAATGTTCTCCGTCATAAAAGGGCAATGCATCGAAATTTATGACAGAAGATATGAGTTTTAGATATGAAAGATCGTAAAATAGGAGCTGGCCTGAGTAACGAGACCATTAGCGGTTTACTGTGAGATAAATCCCACAAGACCAGATAATACCGAGTTAATGTATGATGTTGATCCTAAACCACTGAGAGCTACATTTCACTTCCCGAGGACAAAGGACGAACCACCTCACCAAGGATCCGACGTGATGTGAATTTGCTGCTGCCGTTGGAGGTCTAAAGGAAAGTTTAGTTACAGAAGGGAAAAAAAAAGAATGAAAAATGAGAGAAAAAAGTTCGCGGGATTGTTATTTCGCGAATTGTGGAATATCGTCGTGAAATGGGTGTTTGTCGCGTCTGTTGCTATCTGGGTATTTTTTTCTTTTGTACTTCCTAACCTAACCTAACCCTTCATTAAGAAACAACAACACTGCTGTTAAGAGAGTAGCAAAATACCTGTAAAGAAATTAATTGTGTTTTCGTCGAGTGGGATTTTGCGTCTAAATTAAGAAGACACAAAACGAGGAATTATAATTTTTAACGCCTCTAGTTATTTCTGGTGGTCAGAGGCAGACTATTACAGTGAAAGGAACACTAGTGCAGGATACAGTGGTCTTGGGTACAAAAAGGTCAAGTTAGGTTAGATTAGATTAGGTCAGGTTAGGTTGTTAGATTAGGTCAGGTTAGGTTGTTAGATTTGGGTTAGGTTAGGTTATTAGCATTTGGGTGGTTGGTTAAATTTACGGTGAAATAAACTGGGGGGTCTAATCTTCAGCTTCCTCCCAGAGACAGGAAGCTCGGTAACCTGCTGCGCTGTACACTATGACCACCACCACCACCACCACCACCACCACCACCAACATTCCTCCACCAACATTCCTCCACCTCAATTTATGTCGTTGTGGAGGAGACTCACCAGACTAGGTCGTGTCCACACCACACCACGCCACACCACACTACACTACACCACACCACACCACGCCACACCACACCACACCACATGAGATATATTAAATAAAATATATCTGTTTATTCAACTTGTAAATAATAACAATGAATAAAATACAGCGATACCTTGATAATAATGATGTTTAGTAAATGGAAGTAAGAATAATAAAAACAATTATAAAATTATTAGAGAGAAAACAGCTTAAATCCACCTGGTTTTTACTAATTAAGAAGGTGTTTTGTATGCAGGTAAAATATAATTATTAAGACGTTGAATAATATTTGTATTCAAAGGAAAGATGAAGACAACAACAGCGATAGCGATAGTGGGTCAGATTACAACAACAGCGGTGATAATCGCGATAGCAGATTGCGATAACGTTACCGATGGTGATAACAAAAGCTACGACAACAACAACAACAACCACGACCACAACGACTCTGAGAATGTAACGTAAGGTGTTGAGAGGCGGAGCGGAAAATACTAGAGGGTTTGAGAGCTGTGGGTGACAAGGCCGCTGCCCACTTTACTGTGCCGGAACCTCACAACAATAAGGCGAGTCCGAAAATATTGCCCGCTGCTTCAAGGATTACTGGGAACTCTCTCTCTCTCTCTCGTTCACATTTTCTCAATCTTTTTTTTTTCTTCTCTCACGTTTTTCTCTTTTATTCTCTCTCTCTCTCTCTCTCTCTCTCTCTCTCTCTCTCTCTCTCTCTCTCTCTCTCTCTCCAGTGGTGATCAGTACTTTTTGCCTTGTTAGCTCTCAGAAGCCTAAAGTCGCTAAGGTAATTGCTGAAAGTAATTTAATTTCGGTGAGATTTATCATAATTAATCCAAAGTTATTAATGCAGCTGCTGAACGATGCTGAAACTTAACCTCACCCTGTAAACTTTAAATCGGGAATATGATCCTTGAAATCCCTGCTGAATGAGTTGTTGAAAAAACTCTGAAATTCGCTAGATTTGCAGACTTGGAAGCTAAGTTGGTAGCACTGATTAATGAGTATCTCACAGTGTAGGGATTTACTCAACCATTGACGGAACAATTAAGGACCGAAGACTAGGTTCCAGATTTTCAAAAGTTCCTACGTTTGTTTTTCCTGCCGTATCTAACGATGACATAACTTATCTAACTGCCTCACTTAACCTCCGTAATAACTACGACAACCAATAGGACGCCGATAGGATAATGAGACTCGAATGATACTAATTGCGTTTATTTATTTCCAGTTAAGGGGGAAAATTAGACTGCGTGAGACTTCAAGGATTTAGAATAACAATTTTTTTTTTAAGAATTTGCCGATTAGGGTCCAAGCTTAACATCACAGGTATAGTGTAAGTTAAGTGATCACAGCAGGTTGAGTTGGCACGGTGTGTGTGTGTGTGTGTGTGTGTGTGTGTGTGTGTGTGTGTGTGTGTGTGTGTGTGTGTGTGTGTGTGTGTCTTCCCTGGGATCTGAGGAACAGGTCAGAAATATTCCAAGACTCCCAAGGAATTAAAGTTGTTTTATGAGACTCGTTATATCCAGCAGAGAACACCGTACACGTCGTAACCTCGTCGCCTGGTGAGCCTCACTTGTTGATGGTGACGGTGGTGGAGGTGCCTGTGTCTCTCTCACCACCACCTGCTACTTACTTGGTTCCGTTCATTATATCTTAACGAGGATTACCTGAAGATTAGACACCGCAGCTTACAGTATTTTACCTTAAAATTAACCAATCTAGCGCTATAACCTAACCTAACCTAATCTTAAGTTTAGTATTTAGTTTGAAGCTCTGAAGCCTCTGTCTACCCAGCAGTAATTGGGAACATGGATTTTAATCGATTTGCGGATCGTATTCTGGGGTAATGGTTAGCCAGTGCAGTTGGCGAGTTGTCCGGTCTTCTCGGACACTGGGTCATGCAGCTCGTTAACTTATGGTGTGGTTGTTGTGTTGGCGACAGCTTCTACACCTTAAACAAATTCACGCCTAGGTGGCCCTTGGGCAGGCCATCCTCGTTACACGAGGGGCAACCATTAATAGCTGGTATTTCACTGATAATTAGGCCCACAAACATACTATTAACGTCTTCTTTACACCCACACACACACACACACACACACACACACACATTTCTATGTGAAAATAAGTTTAAATAAGCTAAAACATAAGGGGATGCCTCGTGTCTGGCTGATACTACACCTTACTCTCGAGGACAAATACTTGAGTAATAAGGTGGAATAAGCTAAGGTGTTTAATCTTTAGTTGATCTCAAATAAGACTGATCAAGAAATGACTATAATCTTTTTCAATTAGTTAGTTACTCAGTTTGTTAGTTAGTAAGTCAGTCAGTCAGTCAATCAATCAGTCAGTCAGTCTGTCAGTCAGTAAGTTAGTTAGTTAGTTAGATAGTTAGTTAGTTAGTCAGTCAGTCAGTCAGTCAGTCAGTTGACCAGTCAGTGAGTCAGTCAGTGAGTCAGTCAGTTAGTTAGTTTATTAGTTAGTCAGTCAGTCAGTCAGTTAGTTAGTTTATTAATTAGTCAGTCAGTTAGTTAGTCAGTTAGTTAGTTATCAAAGCCGGTTATATAAATATATAGCTTAACCCCAAAAAATAAAATATAAAAAATGTCGAGTAATTTAAGGAGTGACAAAAAATAGGAAAAAAGGGAAGTGAATTTAAATTGGGGAAATGGGTTGTAATTTTTTAGGATAAAAATTTTTCACTGCGGTTCCCTGACGAGTTCTGGAGGGTGGTGGAGGTGGAGGGGGGTTGGAGGAGGTAGAGGAAGGAGGATGGTGGAGGAGGAAGAGGGTAGGAGGGTGGTGGAGGAAGAAGAGGGTAGGAGGGTGGTGGAGGAAGAAGGTGGCAAGAGGGTGTTGGAAGAAGGGGGAGGAGGAAGAGGCCCCGGGAGGGTCACGGACTCACAGTGATGAGGGGATTAGTGAGCCAAGAGGCGTGAGGAAATTATCATGTCCTCACTTAACCTCACGCGGCCACCACACACTAAATCACCGCCTCTAGTTTACGGGGATTTTTAACACTTTCTCCTCTCTTGAGTTTTTTTTTTTTTAATTCTGAAGAAAAAAAATATGGACTTACGAGGGAACTATTGACTCCGGGTATAGGTTAGGTTAGGTTAGGTTAGGTTAGGTTAGCATTAGTGTATTTAATCTTAAGGTGAAGCTGGGTTAGGTTAATCGTCAGGTGATCCCCAATGTTTAATCCTTCATAGTCGGGAGGGAGAATCGTGACACTGAGCTCTGATCTAAACCTTGACCCCTGATTGACCTTCACAAATATTTACAAACATTCCCAGTTCAGTTAGGTCAACGTTCATCACATCCAGAGCCGCTTGTCTATCACACACACACACACACACACACACACACACACACACACACACACACACACACACACACACACACACACCCTCCTCCTCCCGTCTTCTTTGGTCAGTATACTCGGCCTCATTATATGCTGTTACAATTACCTTAACAATATAGTAAAACTCAGACCATCGGCCTTCCTTTGTTTCAGCCCAATAGTCAGGGCAGTACACGCTAGTCTCCGTTTCTTGTCATCTGAACAAAAACATACGCAGAGAAATACACACAGAGAAACATACACAAAGAAACATACACGGAGACATATACACATAGAGAAATATACACAGAGAAACATACACAAAGAAACATACACAGAGAGAAACATACACAGAGATACATACACATAGAGAATTATACACACAGAGAAACATACACACAGAGAAACATACACATAGAGAAACATACACACAGAGAAACATACACATAGAGAAACATACACAGAGAAACATACACATAGAGAAACAAACACATATAGAAACATACACATATAGAAGCATAGTCTCTTCCAGTGCACATAATTAAGCTGGTCTTACACGCCAACATTTTCCTCCCTCTCATTATGTATTCCTTGGACCTCGCGCCCGGGTCATTTTCTCTCTCCACACGTTATTTTCTTCCTCATACTAACCTGAGGCTTTTGTAATGTAGGGCGTCCAGGTATATACTTCCTAACATGCTGACTATTTCCCTCTGCAAGATATATGGTGAGTTTAATACAAGGTAGATAGTTACCTGTAAGACTGTATATACCTTTACCTTTGTCGTATTGTTCTGTGAATAAAAGATGAAAGAATGAATCATTATATCTATTGTTGGGTTAATTATACTATTAAATTGAACATAATTTGTAAAAGACATTAAGAAATTAAGAAAGCTAGGGATGCCGTCTGGTTATTTGCACTGTGTCAAGAAATTAGTCACAAGACCATTGTCATCCACACCGGAACCAGGCTTTGGAATCGAACAATATATAATCTGTTTTTTTAATAGTATTGGGGAGTACTATTCAGAGGAGTGTAAGTCATATCGTTCTTTAACTGACTCGTTTTATTCTTAGTTTGTGATTTAAATAAAGAAGATCTGCTCGTGTATACCCTCATTGTGTCGGCGCTTTGTGAGAGACGGTTTCGAATGCAACTTCAATTTCAATATGTCATCGTAAATGTCTGTTATATCACATGATTTATATTGTATCATTTTGCATCACATTGCCCTGTTGTGTATTGCATTATCTTACCCCTCAATATATTATCACCGTAGATTATTATCACTCTTACGGATATTTAGTGTTTTGTTCACCTTTGTGGTAATGTCGCTGTCTTTTGTGACCTTCACTTTATTCGGATTTCCACACGAGGATGAATATAATATTGACTAGGTCTCTTACCCCAAGGGAGAGGAAGTTCCCTATTGGATTTTTAGGGTCAGTTGTTCAGGGTCACGGTTATAGTCTACAGCCAACCAAGGGATCCTCTGTAGATTTAGCCAACCAAGGGATCCTCTGTAGATTTAATGGGTATTTTCGATATTCTGTTTTGTCTACATGGGATTAAATTTGACTACTTCCTGGTTATAGTTAAGGCCGGAAGGGTGTTGACGCTGCCTCTCGTTGTGTTTCCTCACGTTATGATTTCCGCTTATAACTTCTGTGTTAAACTTTGTACTTTCAATAAACTTTACTGGTAAGCTGCTTTAAGGGATACTTGAGAGGGATTACCTGAAGATTAGACACCCCAGCTTATTACACTTGGAGATTAAACACCCTGAAACTAACCTAACCTAACCTAACCTAACCTAACCTATCCTATCGTGACCAAACCTAACCCCCCCAGGTAGTTTTAGGGTGATTAATCTTCAGGTGAAATAAGTTAGGGTGTCTAATGTTCATATAATTCCTTAGACGCCTTTTCATCTGAGGTTCAGAAGGTGATTGTAAACCAGGGAACATAACTCGTCCTACATCATACAACTTAACTTAATTTGGTTGGGCGAGAATCCATTATATGTTGCTGACACCTGACACCTGTTGAGTCTTGGGGTCGAATAGTCAAGGTCACCATCACCTGAGTAAATTTTTATTTATTTTTTTTTATTTGCAGGAATACTAAATATCTGTAGTACCTATGTCATGATTTTGTATTCAGATTAGTTAAATTAACCTATTTCATCATGTGTTAACTTACTATAAGCTATAGTTGATATATTCATTACCTCACGATACTCTTACTGTAAAATATTCCTCTCATTATATTCACACGAAATAGAATATAGGTAAATTATAGTGTGCTCTTTTAACATTATATACAATGTTATTCCAGTAACGTAGTGATATATGTTTACACGGACGCAATGTTATTTTTTATACAGGTTATTCAGGTTGACAAAGTTATTTTTATTTATTAGAGTAGATAAAACTTCAATGTTCGTATCTACAGTCATCGAAAAAAAAATATATATAATAAATTGATAAAGACTGTACTAAGATACTGACATTCTTGTATATACCAGTGTTGAAGTTTAATGTAACCTAAAGAATAAAAACAACTATGTGAATTATAAGAGTAGAAGAAACCAATGGAAGATGACTGTTATAAAGGCAGCCATAAAGTGCATTTTACGAGGAGTGCAACAATATGCATGTTGCAAGGTATATTCTTTTAGTGCATTCTGAGGGTTATGATTTATCACGGGGCGCCAACAATGCAACTCTACTTCGCTGTCTCTGGCTGTCTGTCTCTCTATTTCTCATCCTCTCTTTCTCTCTTTCTTTCTTTTCTTGATCTGTTTCTTTTCCTATAATGTCTCTCTCTCTCTCTCTCTGTACCACAGGTTCCGGCGCCACCTACTGAGGAACAATGTTTTACAAGTGAGATTTACACCGCCGTGAATGGCACATGACTGCACGCGGTGATGTTCGTATTAATAATTTGCCTCGACGATTTTGTGGCAACTTTTTGCCCATCTTACTTTAGTACTATAAAATTAAAGTAAAATAGGAAATCTATGCAGTAAACCATCATTATTAATATTTTGCTGCTGAACCTTGTATTCAACCTCTATAAATTTATTTGATTATTGGAATCACGTGAAGAATAGCTCCCCCCAGCTTAGTCTAACTGATGATTAAACACAAACGCTACCTTGGGGGGTAGGCTAGTGTTAGGGTGGTTAATTTTAAGCTGAAATAAGCTGAGGGGGGATAATCTAATACTTTTCATGGCAAATCTACGCCGTCAACTTTTTCAAATTTATTTTGCTGCTAAAACTTATAATAATCTTCCATCAGTTGATTATTGAACTACCTGTATGTCTGGGAACCTCGGTGAAATATCCGTATGTGTGTCATGTTTTATTGTGTTGCCGCTTCAGTTGTTGCCGGTAATATTGTCTTTTATATCTGGCCAATGTTTACGACTATGGTCATTGTGTGCACGTGTGTGTGTGTGTGTGTGTGTGTGTGTGTGTGTGTGTGTGTGTGTGTGTGTGTGTGTGTAAACTCCCCTATAAACAATAACATCAAAATTAAAAGCATAGTCGCTATCATATTCCTAAATATTCTTTCACACTAAGTATACATATATGTCATACAACTAGTTATTCATATATCCCTAGGTATGAAAAACACTATGAATAACAATACTCGTGGTGGTATATTCGTTATATTTTCCTTGGCTATTATAGTTCCTTTATTGACGCGAATATACAGAGTCAGTGTTTCATACCATGTGTATAGGATATCACAAACACGCAGGGATCTATACACAAAGTAAAGCCTTGTGAAACAGCATCCTATCCCCTTCTATCCTACGTGTATGGTATGCAGTAAACATACAAGAGGGACCCATGAAGGGGCTGTTCTCCCTTCCCTGTCCTATCTGTATGGTATACCAAAACATACACAGGGATATACACATAGTAAAGACGAAAAAAATAATCCTGAATAGTATTATCCATCCCTCTTCCTGGGTATACTGGAGATATACTGGTATATACCGATATATACCCACAGGAAATACAGGATAGCCTTCTGATATATCCGTGTCTTCTTCCTCCCTCCGGGGTGTACGGTATACCACAAACATACTGGAATATACACACAGTAAATACGATAAAGCCTCACGGAATACTCGAGTCCGCCCTCCTGCGTCAAAGGTATTTGAATAACAATAGCTTCGGCCCCGGGTGTGACTGGAGCGTGGTCATGTGTGAAGGCCTCACTTGGCTGGACTGTGTATCTGGGTGACCGCAAGAGTCTCCTCAGTGCGTCGCTCTGCCTTGCTGAGTGTGTTTACGTGAGAGCCGAGTGTTGGGAGGACGACCTCTTGTGCGTGTGTGTGTGTGTGTGTGTCCCCGCCCGCTTATAAGGCTGTGACGCAATGTAAGACGCTTAAGGTATTCACTAAGAACATACAGCAACACACGTAATAAACGACTACTTTGGTGAAACGTGAACGACCGCTGACGACACACACACACACACACACACACACACACACACACAAAAGGGTCCTCCTGTGCACGTCCTAGAATAAAAAAAAGATTCAATATAGCTATTAACTCTGGGGTCCGGGAAGAGAAAATCCGACAACAGTGGGAGGGGAACCTTATAAATCTTGCCGCTTGTTGTCAATGTCTGGATACAGGGTGTTGACGGGACGCTATGAAGAGAGGCTGTCGGTGGGTACTAGTGGATCCAGACCGAGGTTCCTGTGGGTCCAGAGAGTCTATACCGTGATATCCCTATAGGTTGTAGGTGGTCAGTGTCTTGTGAGTCTAGGTAATACTCCATCAGGTGTAGACTGAATCTTCAACTGGTAGACTGAGGCTGTGATAAATCCAGATTGAAGGAGTACTTGATCCAGATTCTAGACTGCGGTTTCAATGGACAGAAAAGGTTCCATGGGGGTTTTGATTAAGGTTTCATTGAGTGTAGCAGAATTTCAAGTGGGTCTAGACTCTAGAGAGACAAACCAGCTGGAGAGAGAAGGTAGCGGGTCCAGACTGTGGTTGAGATGAGCTTTTATGTCGGCGGCACTCACCAGCAGTTTGTGAATTTCAACGTAGGAACAATAGTGGTATTTTTACTAGCTAGGTAAACTGTTTGTTGCCTTTTGGTGAGGGGGATGAATCGTGGTACTAAATTCGACGTTATAGGCAGCTGTATCTTAGGACAAATTTCTGCCTTGAGTATTAATAAACACAGCTTGGCTCAAATTTGATGTTTGTTATGGTTATTTGACTACAAAATATTAGTTTGTAAATGAGCTATATATTGTATTTATAACTGAAGACTTACGGAGCTACACCGCCATTTCAGAAATCTTGCCAGTGTTGATGAAGATTGGACCCCCATTGTACTACACTCCTATAGTTATTGTTATTGTTATAGTTATGTAATAGTTACTGTTATAGCAGTTGCTGATTTCGAGCGAACGTTAAAATATCGTAAAGTTTTAGTAATCATCAAAGGTTTAATGAGAGTGTATCTAAAAAAAAATTATACACTGGAGAAAAATATACATATTGCTCCGCGCATCCATTGTGAAATCGGACTAACATTTCAGGCACAAAACAAGACTCTGTGACATCAAACGAGCTCTTGCCAAACGATGCCAACTCCTGAAAAGTCATACACACGCTTCCAAGTTTAGAGGGCATCAAAGAGGCCAATATGGCGGTAGGAAAGAGCTATTATAAGCTTTGTGTAAATATTTTCTCTGTGAAGTACAATAGGAACAAAAGCAGGAATGAGATGAGGGAACTTTAAGGAACAACACCCTACGCTGAAAACAACCTTGGCTCATGTTTATGGAAGAGGTTTGTACCCCCACATAGATTCCCCTGTTGGAGAATGGCTTTCTAGGCCATAAAGAGAAGCTAATGGGTTAAACTAACAATGTTAAAGGAGGGAAGTAAATAAAGTGATTTAATGGTATAAAAAGCAGTATTTTTTGAGGTGCTCTTGTTGGAATAGATAATGTCCTGTGTTTATATACATATGAGTCAGTGTTGAATATTTCACTATTTACTTTGTGTTACGTATTGTCAGTTCGCGATCGTTTAATCTAAAGTAGGAAATAATAGTAATAAAAATCCGGGTTACGTATTACAACACACACACACACACACACACACACACACACACACACACACACACACACATAACGCTGATAACGGCCTCATATTGTTGGTATTTTCGAGAACTGTATATCTAAATTGAATTGAAATTGTTTGAACATATTTGACATGTAAACTGTAGACACTGAAGGAGCCCCTCTCATGTTGAACAGGTATATTATGTATGTGTTTAGGTTTATCTTGTTGATTTTTGATTGATGGTGATTTTCTTATGCCCCCGACTTATCCGTCTGGTTTTTTTCCTATTCTTCCGTCTGTCTGTCTGTCCCTCCTTTCTTCCTTCCTTCCGTCTGTCCCTTCTTCCATCTGTCCGCCCTTACGTCCTTCCGTCTGTCCCTCCTACCATTCTTCCGCATGTCTCTCCTTCCCTCCTTCCGTTCGTCCCTCCTTCCGTCTGTGCTTCCTTCCCTCCTTACGTCTGCCCCTCCTTACGTCTGTCCCTCCTTACGCCTGCTCCTCCTTCCTGCTGTTCCGCCTTCCCTCCTTCCATCCCATCCAAATTTTTTCCATAATATTCTGACGGACAAGAGGAGGTATGGGTGACAACGTGTCTTCTATAGAGTAACACTACTGACCTATATTGACGGTAACCTTGTCTAGTAAACCATCGATAAGAAAATTGGGAAATAAAAGTTTAGTCGTGTGATAAGAGGTGAGTTTATGCCCTACATTAAAAGACTTTATAGGGTGTTGGAAAGACTTAAAATGGAAGGAAGGAAGGAAGGAAGGAAGGAAGGAAGGAAGGAAGGAAGGAAGTACGATTGTCAAGAAGTATGAGGAATGAAGGGGGTGATTGATGATGAGGTTCGATTAAAGGGAACTTACAAGGGGGTAGATGTGGCATGATAGGTAATGACTTGTGTTGGTAAATGGTGTTAAAAGATAAGGAACATTATGTATTGGAGTACTTTACTGACCATGGCAATAGAGGTAGTTAAGGGAAAGTGAACAGTTGGATCCCCTAGTATGGAGGGAAGATACGTAGGCAGTGAGGGATTGGTATTTACTATGGTGAATATGGAGAGCCATCTCACACACAAGAGAAGTACAACAGGTGATGTAGACTTGGCTGCTGTAAGAGTACGAAGACGTTGTGAGATAAATTATGGACGAACGAGGACGCTATTTGTTTTGTATGTATTGTTTGCCATGTTAGAAAAACGACCATTTTAGCAGAACTTACCAGCTAAATATACACAAAGAATAATAATAGTGATAATAATAAATAATAATAATAATAATAATAACGATAATGATAATAAATAAAACTTACAATACCTACAAATAAGAGTAAATTGTATTTTATTCTAACACCCCCCCCCCTCCCCCCCCAGTAAATCTAATTGTTAATAGAGTGTCAGTACACTTGATGGACCAGTTCCCCCTGGCTACACAGGTTCGCCTCACCTCGTCAGCAAACATCCGCCACCAGTGAGTCTAAACACCGGGAAATTGGTCAGTGTCTCTCACAGGCCGACAACTGCTGCTGGTCATAATGGTGTTGGCTGTGTTGCCTCTCATCTCTTTAATTCTCGCTTCTTTTAAAGGTATACACACTGTCTCTTTAATAGTGTTTTGGGTTTGTATTTATGCATGGATGTATTAAGTATGTGGAGATGTACGTCTGTGTGTATGAATGTATGTATTTATGGATGTTTGTATGTATAGGACAAAAAAGGCCATTTATCTCTCAATTAGTAACACAGTATGAGTGAAACGACATTCAGGATAGTAGTAGTTACACGGTCTTTATAGCCTCTGTGTTGACTGACTGACTGACTGACTCTCAAACTCAGGACAGAAAATAATGGGCTCGTCCCTCAGCCCACGGAGGTAACTATGTGAACTTCAACTACATCATCAATTCCATAAGTATCTCAACAGTATTTTCATCCCAAAGAACTGAGGATTATGTCCCAGTGAAGGAGGAAGACTTGGGAATATTTTTATGTTAGTTTTAGTCATGTTGTGGAGGTTCTGGATGAAGGATTTACCATAATATATGACAAGCTATGACGGAAATATTATCAATGTAATTTTATTTATTTTCTCATATAATTTAGGCTATACGTTTATTTATAAAAACAAATTATAATGTATTTTGTGTTGTGGTGTTGCCGATTTCTTCTTTTTACTTGCGAGTAATCTTTCAACGAATGAGATAATGGTTCAAAATGATACATAAATGTGAAAAAAATTTTGTTGTCTAATGGTGTCGTGTAATTTTTTAACGGTATAGTTCTTACGCGGAGAGGCGCCAGAACTTTCTTAACTCAGATGACTCAAACACTCCAAAAGGAAAATGGGCTCCAGATGCATTTTTTTCTATCTCCTTTGGGTTCTTATGCCTCAGCCTACCGTTGTTGTGAGTGTTACCGTCAGCAGGGGACCTGGCATTACCGGCCTGCCTTACAATATACCCGCACCGAGCAGCCACACCACACTCCCCCACATAGAACCTCTTTCACTCAACGCCGCAATAAAACTCGCACATGAAAGGAACCACCAAAAGGAGAAAAACCAGCCATGGCCGAGGGGCATAGAAGAAGCGAAAATAGTAGCATCAACTGTCACGGTGGCAAAGTAAAATTTATTTTATGTTTATTCTCTTTCACCCACGGATAACTCTACCTTTGGGCTCCCCTTTGTAGGCCCCCTTTATGGTCACGGGTCATTATCTCATACATTATATCTTAAGTGCACCATAAATATCTGAATATCAATAACACACAAAAAAATAAAGAACGCTTGGTGGCAAGAGCGAGCATGACGAAAGGCGCGAAATTTGAATGATGCGCGCCATTTTGCGCCCCTCAGCGGCCTCACAGGGAAGACGAATGTGACTGATGAAAGTGAAGGCGTGGGGGAAGAGGCTGCTGGCGGCGCTGACAGAGGAACCATTAATAAAGAGAAGAGTTCCTCCCTAGAAGACTGTATGAACTTAAGGAGAACTACGTCAGCGGTTTACTGCCGATGATACATTTAAGGAAAAGTATCTTAAGCTCCCAAGAATATTTTGTAACAAGAAGACAGTACAGTCATAACACTTCTTAATAGCACCAGCAGTCCCTTTACAGTTTTAGATAATCAACCAACGTCCAGCAATTCTGTTCGACGATAAAGAATATTCAGATAGGAACAATATTGTATTTTTATAACTAGATTAATATAGTTGTGTATTTAAAGCCCTTAGTTATATATCTTATACTGAATTACTTAGATTATTATTATGTTCAAGCTGGAGGGAAGAAGGTGAGGCGTGTGTTATACATTATCTAATATACTATAGGAATAGCCGTGTGTCTGTCTGTCTGTCTGTCTGTTCTGGGCAGCCGAAACGGCACAATCGTTTTTCATCAAACTTGGTGGAAAAATCGCAAAAAAAATTCATAGAGTGGAACAAACCTGGTCCCATGTCGATGGTTTCTTTAGGAAGGCATTAATTAACCATTTTATTTACGATGGAAAACGATGCAAGTCTATGGACTTGGCGCACCCTAATTAAACATGCAAGTCTACGGACTTGGCGCACCCTCATTCGCTATACGCTAGCCAAGCACGAGCGTTCAAACTTTCACCCGGCACGAAGGTGCCCGTGATCAGTTGTTACATACTAAAGCGAGTGGACCAGTAGCTTTAATACGTATTAGCCAATTCACAGCATAAACCTGTTGGATTATTTTTTATTGTTATGGTTATTGTTATGTACATCCAGAGCTCGGCAGCTGTACTGGACGTCATTATGTTATCAGTGCTCATGTTTATGTTGCTGTACTGACCTTCATGTAAGGCCATTAAGAGTGTTAGATAGATAGATAGATAGATAGCAAAAGAAAGAGGTTTAGTAATCACCTTACATAATGAAAGTTTGAAGGTCAAGTTGGCACCATCGTGTGAACGTCTCAACAATGGTTTAAATATTTAGACTACAAGACCGACAACAGCTGCCGATGTCGACAAGACCAACCGCGCCTCCCTCAGTTGAAATTATTCAGAAGCTTTGGTTGTGGTGGGAATGTCTCCATGATGGTCTGCCATTATGAGTGTATTTTAAATTCGTTCTCTTTAAATTACTTTATTCATAACAATGCACTTAGATCGAGTCTGAGAATACTTCATAAGTTCGCACCTAAGATGTCTAAATATCATATAATTTTTTACCTATTATGATTGAATGACGTTAATTACTCATATATCAATAAATTAACCAACCAGGTGTATGAATAGTATTTCCTTAAGGCGGAGATGCATTACACGGAACTGTTTGGTCACACGGAATATTTTACTGTCTGAACTAATACTGACGTCTGTAAGTACAATAAGGTGTACAGGTGTCGTGTTATACTGTACACGGTGGCTCTAAACTGTGTAGAAAAGACTCGTCAAACAAATCATCAGCCAAACGAAGCTCAACTATAAGGAAAATATAACACACACACACACACACACACACACACATATATATATATATATATATATATATTTAACTGGGAATATATGTAATGAGAAGCAGGACAGTCTCCATCTTGGAAGATATAGGTGAGAGTAAACAGCCTGCCAGGTAGTTAGGGCGAGTGTAAACCCAGGGAGAGGTAAGAGCGGCCGTACGTCTGAGGGGGAGGACATTAGAATATCCTGCCAGGAAGACGTAAGTAGGTAAGCACGTGGAGCAAAGTCTGGCAGACACACCCGGGAAAATATTAAGGAAACACGTCTTAAGAAGCACTTGGCTGGGTGACTGTATATCAAGGAAGAGCAGGAAAGAGTATCAGAAAGACTCCCCCTAGGAAGCAGTTAAGTAAACGACTCTACACCAAAGTTGATAGCTGGAAATTTACATCTAAGAAAGTATATATCCACCGTGGCAAAGACTACCGGAAAATATCCCCCAGAATACCGAGAAGTAGGTGACTATCCATCAGCACGAGAGATGAAAGCGTAGGAAAGTGTCTAAGTACCGCTCGAGATACAGTGCTGAGAGCCATAGGAGACATGAACAAATATATCACCGAGAAAAAATTTGGGACAGTCATTATACACAAACAAGTGAGGGGAATATATACACTGAATAATTACTGTATAAGTCAGAATATACCTGCGATATAATTGTTGTTGTTGACGAAATAAACACTACAGAAACTGTTGGGAAGTCCTTCGTGGAAACAGAAGAAATACCTTGGCAGTCTCCCTGACATCAAAGTTACTCGTTGCTGGGGCAGAATATCAACGTACTGAACAAACAGCTTGAGAATTCTGTACCACACGGGAGATCAGGTGAAGCTTGTTGGTAACTGAGGTGAATCCATGAATATTTTGACTTCCTGAATAATTTATAGGAACTAAAACATCTGTTAGGTTCAGTGATAATGACCATGATTATCAGGTCAAAACAGCGCGCTCTCTCTCGCTCTCGATATTAAGGTGCTTTAATAACGTGGGACTTTAAGCGCTTATTTTAGATCACACAGAAAACATCAACAATTCCATTTCTAGTTAATATTTATATTTTTGTTTACATCAGTTTTGTTATAGATTCTCTCTTGTTAGTGTTTAAAGCGATAATAATTCAGGATGCTCAAAAATATTCATAAAACGAAACTGATCGTCACTCACAGAAGCTGAATGGAATTTTAATATTTTGTTGTCGTCATAAAGTATCATATAAGTGTGTGTAACCATTAGAGGTGAGGGGTGAGCTCGTCTTCCATTATATAGCCTATGTTAGTGGATATTGGTGCGTTATTCTTCAGCACAGTTCAATAGCGACTGTGATTGAACCACTCATAAAAACATTACAAATTTTCAGACGACAGATATGAGAGAATAGGAACGAACGGGATATTAACACACGTAAATTGTGAAATACTCATAACTGTAATATTTAAATGATATTATATTAGCTATCACTAATATTAATGTTGTATGTGTAACTAATTGCTATCTAATGAAAAAATCGATTCATTTTTATATAATTTTTTTTTCACCTTTTTAATATTTTATATAGACTCACGATTTTATTTTCAACTTGAACTTATTTTTTGTTATATATAAGTTCATACGACGGGGTGGGGGGTCCAGCTAAGGGTTGTTCCACCATGGGCCAGTAGTGTACTTATTTATTACTGAATACATAAGGGTTAGTGTACAAGGAGGGAAACTCAATCCTTCACTCTGGTCTCTGATCGAACCCTTGATCATTCACTGAAGAAGCTAACGCCCAAACCACCCTAACCACGGAACTCTCTTATCATGCAGTTTATCAATATGACCTACACCTTGACCTATACCCGGATCTGTACCCTGGACCTATATCTTTCCTGGGTTGACCTACCTACACCCTGACCTCTGCACCCTGACCCTCACCCTGACCTACACCCTGACCTACACCCTGACCTACACCCTGACCTACACCCTGACCTACACCCTGACCTATACCCTGACCTACACCCTGATCTACACCCTGATCTACACCCTAACCTACACCCTGACCTACACCCTGACCTACACCCTGAAAACCTATTGAAAATCAATTCCCAATCATTATTGTGAGACGACAGTATAAGTTAATGTACTGAAGACACAAAAATAAGTGACGTCATCTTTTATGAGAATTACCAGTCATATGGAAGACAAGATGTTATGTCATGTACGATCTATGGAGCTGTTATAGCCTCGCTGAGTTGTTAATGCGAATGGAAGCTAATTGTATCCGTCCCGTTAAGAAGAGAGTCACACACACACACACACGTAATGGTCCCTATCTTCCTTGGGCCATATCTGTTGTGATCTGTGGACCATCGTTACTCCTCAACCCCACAGCCGGACCATCGACCATAACACGGCCGTATCATCCACAGAGTGTTGGGAAATATGGGTCAAATGGTCCTGATAACAGAACCTGTATGTGTCATGAATTATACAGCTTTATATCTAACTAAATGTGTGTTGGGTGATTCTTTTAGGTCATGGTGATATTTCTGAGTGTTGTAGCGTTATCTGTGTCTGTCTGTCTGTCTGTCTGTCTGTCTGTCTGTCTCTTGTGGATCCCATACTTCAAGCAACGTAACATAAAGGTGGGGATGAATAATTTGCTTTTACAATTTAGTCAATACTGCCAATGTTCATTTTTTTGTACGTGGGATCACAGCTGAAATATCACCATCATCATCATCATGGCTTCAGTTTAATAAGCGTTCACTACCAAAATGCACACCACAATGGTCACTCAAATAAAAAAAAAATCTCACAAAGGACATTTCCAGCTGGAGATTTCTGAGGAAAGTTGGATGAAGAGAAAGTAGAAGAAGAGGCACAAGAAGTAATGGGTTGGCTTTCTTGCGTGGTGTGTGTGGCAATGCTTCCCCCCTCCCTCTCTCCTACCCTCTTCCCCCTCCCCAACTCCTCCTCCTGCTCCACCAACCACCTGCACGTTCCCAGGCTGCCGGTGACACCCTGTTTGCTCACCTCTTACTCACCCCACCTCACCCCACCCAACCCCTCACCCCCTACCGCCACCCCCAGCTACCTCTTCACTGTCTGCTGTGGGGGGGGGGGGAGTCCATTCGAAAATTTTGTTCTTTTTCCAGTTTAGTCTTTTACACTGTGAGTTAAGGCTAAAGAACACATCGACTCTGGTATACTAATTAGGGTCCTGTTGTTCGAATGATAAGTTACATCCAGACTTTTAGGATTGGAACCCATTAAAAGTGAGACTCATTAGGATTAGAACCTCTTAGGATTGAGTTCTATTAGGATCAGACCCCCTTAGAACTGGTATTCAATAAGTCTGGGGAAATTCGGCAAATAGAACTGGGCCCTGTTCCTAATGGTTAAGTTGGGGCCCAGTTGGATTAGTGTCTATAACAAGTGGGGTCTATTGGCCTAGTCACGTAACCTAAAAAAATGAAAAATGTCACTAGGAGAAAAAATGGAAGTGTGTTTGTTTGTGTGTGGAGGTGGGGATGGGTTGGTGTTTGTGTGGTATAAATAATGGTAATATCAGTAAAACAACATAACAATAAACAGGCATTGATGAGCTTAAGGGATATTCCCATCAGGACATCAAACTAAGGCTGTTCACCATGAATTAATAATAACACGTAATATTTTGGCTTTTAATGCAAAATGAGGATAAATGTTTACATCTGTTATATTTATTTTCCTCTGTGTAAACTGTTATTGATTTTATGTACTCTCCTCTGTGCAGTTGGGGCGAATAGTGTTTCACGGTTTTTTTTCTTCATGAATTTGTAACATGTCTGCGTGTGTGGGAGGAGGTAGGGGGTGGGTGTGAGTGTGTGTGGGGGGTAGGGACTGGGTGTGTGTGTGTGTGTGTGTGTGTGTGTGGAAATAGGGAGTGAATATATGTGTGTTAGGGAGAAGATAAGATAGGGTGTGGGTGTAAGTGTGCGTGTGGGATAAAATGGATTATGTGGGTGTGGGTGTACACTTGCATCAGTTCAGTCCAATCGCAGGATCAGATTCCCTCCCCGCCACACCAGCTGTCATAATATCCAACGCTCATTCTCTTCCCCAAATAAACAGTTGCAAATGTAACTCTCTGTGCATACAAACAAAAACTTGACAAACTGTGATCGTAAATATGCATCAACTAGAGGCTGGCGTCACCAAGGTGTATCAACAGAGAGATATTGATCAACATTGGGTATAAGTTTGTTTTGAGTAACCTGAGGAATGTGAGCAAAGTCCATAAAAAAATAGTGGATTTGTTGTTTCTTAAAGGATCAGTAATTGGTTATGTAGCGTTGACGTCTGGTAAGGAATAATGTCCATCAGTTGGTGGATTTATGTGATGTATGGTCAAGTATTGATCCCTGGACCATGAGGAGAGGTGTGGTCATAAACCTCCACCAGACCCAGACTCTTCCCTCCCCTCCTATCATTAGACTCTTCCCCGTGCACCTCCCCTCCCCCTCCTCCCCCCGCCAGATAGACCCTCACCAGATAGACCCTCACCAGATAGACCCTCACCAGATAGACCCTCACCAGATAGACCCTCACCAGATAGACCCTCACCAGATAGACCTTCACCAGATAGACCCTCACCAGATAGACCCTCACCCAGACACCCCCCACCAGACAGACCTCCCCCCAGACCCCTTCACCTTATCCTCCCCCATTCCTATACTGTACTATATATACAGTATATACGTGAAAAGTTAAACACACACACACACACACACACACACACACACACACACACACACATCAGATCTGGAGTTGGCAGTAGAATATGTTTGGGTATTTTTTTTTACCTATTTGTGTTTTATTAACCTCTTGGCTCCGACTTAGGGAGAACGAGAGTCTTAACAAAAAATAAAAGGTCAAAATATCCCCTGGAAGTATAGTAAAGTTTTGTTTTATTATTATTATTATTATTATTATTATTATTATTAGTAGTAGTAGTAGTAGTAGTAGTAGTAGTAGTAGTAGTAGTAGTAGTAGTAGTAGCGTGTGTAATATGTGAAGAAAAGAAGGTAAATAATTCTTGGGTTGTACAACCGGTCAGTGTGAGAAACTTATGGTTTATTGGTTGAGGGTTTTATGACGTCAGAGATATAGTGGCTTGTTGCTGAGGGCTGATTTGGGTTTCTGGTGACGTCACGATGGGGCAAAGTCACTTATTGGTTGGAAGTTGTTTTGGCTTACTGGTGATGTCATGAAAGAATTATGAGAAGACGTCTTATTATACAAGCGGTGATAAATGGCTCGTATATAATAATAATAATAATAATAATAATAATAATAATAATAATAATAATAATAATAATAATTATTATTATTAACGGTTTATTGAAAAAAAGTTATGCAGCGCGAAGGCTGAAAATATACATTGGACAAAAATGACTTATTACATACAAAGACATGGGGTGGGTGGGTCGTTTAACAAAGGCTTTCATTACTGAAAGAAGAAGGAACATGAATTGAACATATAAACTATTATAGTTTACAGTTGATGGCCCGGGCCTGGGCTGGTCATGGAGACACCAGGTGGTGAGGTGTTCACGTGGTGTAGTAACTCGTGTGTGTGTGTGTGTGTAGTGAGACGTGTCTCTGGAGGTGTACAGATAGTTTTATACGCTTATTTATGTACTGTTAATCAAATGCTCTCATGTGATATTCAAGACGCTCACTATCGCTTGCTGTCTCGAATTACTCTATTCCCATAAACAAATACAGAAAAATGAATGGATAAGAGAAGATGAAGCGTACGATTTTAATTAAAAAGTTTCCATTCACCTTAATAATGTTTGTATCAACAGTTAAAATCTGTTATAATAATAATAATAAGTTGAACAAGAACATTAACAACAAAAAACGACAAAAACAACAACAAAAACAATAATAATAATAATAAAAATAATAACAACAACAACGACGACAAAAACAACAGCAACCACAAAACAATAATAATAACAATAACAACTGGAACAAAAACAACAATAACAACAACATAGACGACAAAAACAACAACCACAAAAGCAACAATCATAATAATAATAATAATAATAATAATAATAATAACAACGACAAAAATAATAATAATAATAATAGTAATAATGATAACAACAAGAACAACCACAAAAACAACAATAATAATAATAATAATGAAACTACCAAAAAATAACAATTGATTTCAGAATTAGATTTAAATAATACATATGTAAATAAAGAGAAACAGAAGGAGATAAAGAGTTATATGGATAATTGTTGTACCATTGTCCAGGTTTGGTGTTCATGTATCATACTCTTATGTTTAGCCTTGATGGAGGGGACCGAGGTGTTGGTTAGGGACATGTGTACTGAAGGGGTGTGTGTGTGTGTGTGTGTGTGTGTGTGTGCGCGTGTGTGTGCGTGTGTGTGTGTGTGTGCGTGTGTGTGTGTGTGACAAGAGTACATAATGTGAGGGAGAGTTGTACAGATATAAGCTATAGACAGTTTGAAATGTAGGTAATGATAATAATAATAATAATATTAATACAAAATACTATAATAGTAATGAATAATAATAAAAAGAATATTAATAAATAAAATTAAGGTTAGGTTAGGTTAGGATAATCAGGGTTGGGTTAGGTTAGGTTAGGATAATCAGGGTTGGGTTAGGTTAGGTTAGGTTACTCCATAAATACAAGAAAAAGTTACACCAGCAAAACAGAATATTCAAGACTTTTAGTTAACTCAAGCATCATCAGTTTATCGTTTTGTCTTAACGTGACAATCGTTCCATTGTTAGGCGTCTCAAACTCTGCATTAAACTGGACAGCAAGTGCCTTCTTAAACACAGCCAAGCACTTTACATTGTTGTCTCGGAAAGTCATCGAGTGGTACGTCTTCTGAGTACCTCTGTGAAAATAGTGAGCTGCTTCTGAGATGATATTTGCTACACTAGAACGTCGTGCAAAACAATAGAGGAAATAACAAAAGCGTGGAAAAAAATTATATTTGGATATCATCTCTAAATTACTATTATTTTTTTTTTAATATCAGACTTATGTATTGTATTAAGTTTTCTAAATGGGTGAATCACATCTTTGTGGTCTGACCTGTCTTATTTATTGTCTGACCTGTCTTATTTATGGTCTCACCTATTTTATTTAGGGTCTCACCTGTCTTATTTACCGTCTCACCTGTCTTATTTACCGTCTCACCTGTCTTATTTACCGTCTCACCTGTCTTATTTACCGTCTCACCTGTCTTATTTACCGTCTCACCTGTCTTATTTACGGTCTCACCTGTCTTATTTACCGTCTCACCTGTCTTATTTACCGTCTCACCTGTCTTATTTACCGTCTCACCTGTCTTATTTACCGTCTCACCTGTCTTATTTACCGTCTCACCTGTCTTATTTACCGTCTCACCTGTCTCATTTACCGTCTGACCTGTCTTATTTACCGTCTCACCTGTCTTCTTATAACGTGCCGTAGAGAAGTAAAGTTCTCCATGAAGGTTTTGTAGGTTAGGTGAGGCGCTCAGAGTACGTGACGAACTTGCCAAACCCACGAAAAACTGGAAGTACGGTGTGTTTGTCATTCGTATGCCGAACACCTCGTATGCAAGTAACGTCAGAGTTCCTTTCAAGTGACGTCAGAGTTCTTCTCAAGTGACGTTAGAGTTCCTTGCAAGTGACGTTAGAGTCCCTTGCAAGTGACGTTAGAGTCCCTTGCAAGTGACGTTAGAGTTCCTTTCAAGTGACGTCAGAGTTCCTCGCAAGTGACGTCATAGTACCTCGCAAGTGACGTCATAGTACCTTGGTGACGTAAACATTCTCATAGTGTTTACTGGTTTATACAGTCCAAATAAACCTGTTTATGAGCTGTTGTGAGGTATAAACCGAGGCATAATGACAACGATATTACCACCATAACCGTCCAGCTGGTTAGAGTACGGGGAGGGGGGCAGAGTAGGGGAGGGGGCAGAGTAGGGGGAGTGGGGGGTTAGGAGTAGGGGAGGGGGTTAGAGTAGGGGGAGTAATAGAGTAGGGGAGGAGTGGGGGTTAGAGGGGGAGGGGTTAGAGTAGGAGAGTGGGGTTAGTAGGAGGAGGGGGGTTAGAGTAGGGGGAAAGAGGTTATAGTAGGGAGAATAGGGGGTTAGGGGTTAGAGTAGGTTAGAGGGATTAGAGTAGGGGAAGGTGGGGTTTAGAGTAGGGGAGGGGGCTGGAAATGAGGTGAAGGGGGTTAAAGTAGAGGGAGAATGAGTTAGTGTAGAGGGGTGGGGGGTTAGACTAGGGGGCGAGGGATGTGGGACCAATGGGACAAAGACCGGGTGACCGAACAGTGTCATCCCAGACCATAAAACAATAGTCTGGTCTGCCACCCCTTTACTTCACCTTCACCACAAGACCGCGTCAAGTGCGTCTCAGCTTTTCTTTCTATTCTGCCTCTTATTTCTCTGTCGCTTTCTCTCAATTCTTACTTCTTTCTTCTCTGTCTCTTCTTTACGTCGCATATCTCTTTATCACCATCATTAATCTTTCTCTCCTGTGTTTATTTTTTCTTAATGTTTTATACTACTGATTAACTGTATCCGTCTGGTTGTCAGTCATCATCGTCCTTCACGCGTTCACTGGATCTATGGTGAAACAAAAGATTAGGTAAACAAAGAAAGTTAGTTTAGCCAAAAAAACGAAAAGAAGATAAATAAATAAAGGGAGGGAATCTAAAACAGAAAATGGAACAAGAAACTGCGGTTACTTCCCTAGTTCTTAAATTTCTTGGCTGGCATCGACAGTCGTCCACGAGGGTCGTTAACTTGTGTAAACACCTCGTAGATATAAAACAAACAACTGAGAGAGAGAGTGAGCGAGAGTGAGAGAGAGTGAGAGAGAGAGTGAGAGAATCATTATTTACCAATCAAAATCTGTTCTTGTTGTCTTATACATTTTTTTTAATATTAGAAAAAAAATGATATTCACTCATAAACTATCCATTTTGAGTGAATTTCTTGTTTTATCAGTACAGGTAAAAACAGTACAGGTATAGTTGCAAGTACAGGTGCAGGGAGTTCGGAAGGATAGTAATGCAAAGGTACTACTCAGGATCAATGTACTTTACTATACCATGTAATTTTGGTCACAGAGAAATGACACGTATTTTTTTTTTGTCTTTTTCACTCGAAAATAAATTTGACCTTCCTATCTATTTCTCATTCTTGTGTCATTATTACTCGACTTTGTTCTTCCTCTTTATTCTTTTTCTTCCTCTTCTCCCTTCTTTAGTCTGTTTTACCTTTACAGTTTCTTCATTCTCACCTCATAACTGTCCCACACCCTCCGTCCCTCCCCCATTCAGTGTTCTCTCCCTCTTACTCCCGAAGTCTTTCAGCAGCGTCCCTTTCCCATCTACCGTCCCGCACTCCCTACACTCCCCTCCCTCCATCCCTTCCTTCTGTCTCTCAATCTCCCCTCCCATGCCTCCTCTCCTACCCCACTTTACCACTCGGCTGGCCAGGCATCACCATCTCATCTTTCCCACGGTCATCAGGCGCCTCTTCACCCCCAGCATCATCATCATCATCATCATCATCATCATCATCATCATCATCATCATCATCCTGGGCCTCGTCTTCATCAATTCATCTCCTCATCGTTACGCACCGTCAGTGAGGCTGCATACAAGAGCCATAAACAAAACACATATGCACACGACACGTTAAGTATGTTCATTGTTCTTGGAATGTACATGATTTTGTTATGGTCTTTGCGGAATTTGCATATTTCGTTCATTGTTTACATATGACATCTTAGTGAAAACGAGTTATTTCTTTAAAACTAATATGAAAATTTTTTTGTTTACGAAGAATAGTAGTTATTTAATGTGTTTTCTGTAATGTACACGTAGGAGAATTAGAGAAGTGTACATACGTTGTTTATCACCTTTCTGTTGGCTGGTTGGTAGTGACCGAGTGTACACCGCATGGGTAGACAGTGAGCCTCAGTAAAAGATCCCCAACTACTCATTCTTGAGCTGTAAACTCCTATGTTATACTTGGTTTATTGGCCATAAACATCCCGGCAGAATAACACTCATTAACTCCTCTATAAACCACCACATGCATCTCTCTCTCTCCCTCACTTTTTTTGCCTTTTTGTACACAAGATATAAAGTTTTAACATGTAACAAAACGTAACTAATTAAGAGGTGAAAAAGGTATGAAAATAAATAAATGCGTAATAATGCTTAAAAATGCGTAATAAATGCGTTAGTTTTTACACGAAACCCGAGTAATGAGTGTTGCCTTAGGTCAAGTTCATGACCACTGAGTAAATAAGAGTCACTAAGGCGGTAGGTCCTCTCTCCTGACACACGCCACACATTTAGTACAGGTTAGATTTGGTTAGGTTAGGTTGGATTGGGTTAGGCTGACATAGGACTGGGCGGGTAATGCAGAGGCACTTGGTAGGTCATGTTGGAATGGTTGCCTGTTTGAGGCCGTACTGGTGATATGCGATCACCTGAAGATTAAACACCCTCATTAAACACACATTATTATTATTATTATTATTATTATACACAAACACACGTACTTATTTCATACATCGACTCATATAGACTCTCAAATAAGCTTTAACATACACAAAAAAAACGTATAAAAAATCCATACATAGATCAATACACTGGTCAGGATAACACCATCATACACTTTTTACGTTGGTCCTTGTGACACATCCACCCACACAAAAAGTAAGGAAATGACAGGGCCTTATATTCCCCCCTCCCTCCCTCCCTCCCTTCCTCCCTCCCTCTCCCCCTTCCCTGGTAATTTGACCATTCACAGGGAGGACACCGCCATTATGGAAGTAACTGATGGTTGATAAACATAAGGGCGTACAGTGGGTAACACCTTATGCCTATGTTAATTCTTTCTTCATTTAACTGGATGTAGAACAAAAGAATAACTGGGTCACTTAAGCTACGACGCGGAAATGATTTGCAAGGGATGATATTGATATTGAAAAAGTCTATTTAGCCAGAAAAACACAGATAAAGAGTCGATAAATATCATAATATTAACATGGATGAGCCAGTTGAGAACCTGAGCTCTGTTGAAGGCACCTGATATATACTATACATTTATCTCAAGGAAGTATTATGTAACATTTAGTATCATCTGGAATAGTACAATAGCATGGTGGTAATAAGAACATCTCATAATGTTACCACGGTTATCACTTGGTTATTTATTTATTTTATTTATTTTTAAATTTATGTTTTAAGTATATATACAGTTGACAGGGGGGAAGGGATAAAGGGAGGGGGGTGATGTACGGGAGGGTGGGGGTACAGTAGGTGGGACAGAGATAACGATTAAAATTCTGCCAGGATTTTTCCTTTCCACACCACAAATTGATATGTGTTATAGTTTAATTATGAGGCAGATGGAGCTTACACCCCCTTCCTGCCGATGTTCTGTTTGTCCACAACTGTACAAAAAAATATCGATAATCACACACAGTCTCCCCCTTACTCCCCCCCCCTCCCTCCCTAACTACACATCCCCCCAAATACAAATAACTGATAATCCTAAACCTTGATAATTATAACTAACATATAAATCAGTTATAATTTTTCACTGTGAATAAAAATACCGATTATTCATGATATATAAAAACAAATTCTGATTATTATGTGTATGAGAATTTATGATCAGATATGTTATTTTAACTTGTGTGTTTTTAAATAGTTTGGTGTTGAAAATTCCGGGTTTGGAAGGTTTCATATTTCCGAACACATTTTGTAGTGAAAATTGCAAACAGGCTTTTTCATTATTCAGTGGCTACTTTCTGTAATTTCACACCTCGGAGTGAATTATTGTTCACCAAATTTGTTACGTGCGACAAAATAAATATATATATATATGCATCTCTCGTGCATAGTTGAAACAGGCATTATGAACGACTAATTACAAAAATAACCTGGAAATATGAACATCACCATAGACCCTGAAGTTAAAACGTAAATATCATGAGAGAGAGAGAGAGAGAGAGAGAGAGAGAGAGAGAGAGAGAGAGAGAGAGGAGAGGAAACACCATTGCGTGAAACTCCGAACTCAATACAGGAGGTAAAGCGATCCAGAAATAGGAGCCCAATCCAATCAACAAACCACATCCCCCCCAACCAAATCCCTCCCACAACCACACCACACCCCCTCCCACAACCACACCTCCACAGCCCACAACACACCTCCTCCCACAACCACAACCCCCCTCCCACAACCACACCCCTCCCCTCAACCACCACACACACATCCCACAACCACCACACCTCCACAACCACCACACTCTCCACAACCACACACCTCCCATCCACAACCACCACACCTCCACAATCACCACACCTCCACACAACCACCACACACCTCCCTCCACAACCACCACACCTCCCTCCCCACAAACCACACACCCCTCCTCTCCACACAACCACACACCCCTCCTCCAACCACCACCACCACACCCTCCCCCTCCACAACCACACACCCCACAACCACACACCCCTCCCAATAACCACACACCTCCCACAACCACACACCCTCCCACAACCACACACACACCCTCCTCCCACAACCACACACACCCCCCCACAACCACACACCCTCCACAACCACCTCACACTTCCCCTCCACAACCACACAAATCTCCCTCCCACAACCACACACCCTCCCACAACCACACACCCACAACCAATTACACCTCCACAAACCACAAGCACACCCCCTCCCATTTCTTACATTGTCACCTCCCTCACAGTAAGCTCCCCTCCCCCACCCCATTCATACTCCCCATATCCGGCTATTCTTCCCTTAGCAGCCCACCTCACCACCCCTCACCCACCTTAACCGTAACACTGTACATTCCTTCTTCGTGAGGATTTTAGTCCAGCGGTTTTATTTTTTTTCTTTATTAATTTTGAGTTTTGTGCTGAATTTTGGGATTTTATATATATATATATATATATACTGTATTTTGGGGGGGGGAATTATATCAAGTATTTTATTTTATTTTTTTTATTTTTTTATTTTTGCTGGGGATTAAATTGGTTATTGACTGGGGGGGTAAAGTGGTTGTTGACTGAGGGGTTAAAGTGGTCATTGACTGGGGATTAAAGTGGTCATTGACTGAGGAATATTACTCGGTCTGTAATATGGATATTGACTACACTGGAGTGACTTACTACTGACAACTTTTCTTTCTGTTAATCAGAGTTTTAAGTACTGAGCCAAAACTAAATAAAAATAAAATAAAAAGACCCTAAAATAACAGAATAAAGGACGAAATTGTTCAGAATGGAAGAAAAAAATGATACAAAATTACAAAGAAAAAATGGCAGATTCTTCAAAGGCAATTTTTAGCGCATTTGATGTTTGTGATGTCATTAATGTACTTTCCAAGAGGATAATGAACAACGAGGGAAAAAAAGCATTGTATTCCTTTGTGTTGATGCGTATGTGAAGTATATCTTTTTCCAGCCTGCCAGACTCGTAACTTCTTACACATCTACCGTGAAAAGTATTCTAAAATGTGTGTATACCGTTAAAACTCTGCCAAACATGTGTATATACCGTTAAAATCCGTTCGAAAATGTGTATATACCTTCAAAAACAACTTAAAAAATGTATCTACTAAAAATTGTCCTTATAAATTTTATTTCTAATTTAGATCTATTTTGAAATCTTCCGAGATTTATTTTATCACCGAACATCAAACTCTCAATATCTAATGCATGATCTATCGTAGAATAATTCACACATTAAAAGCTTAGTTTTTGAAATTTAGTAGTAGTTTGTAATATCAGGGTGTTAGGTTAGGTTAGGTTAGGTTAGGTTAGGTGGAGAGTTATGGCTACACAATGATCTCTTAAAACAGTGCGGCCAAATGATTGCTCGGTAAGTGAGTAAATATTTTAGTCATCGAGGTGATTTTTTTTATGGGAGGCAGTGGGAGGAAGGACGGAGTTAGCTGGTATGGCTCTGAGAATTACCTTAGCTATTGTCTCGTCTCGTTACTATTGTCTATTGTAAGTTCAGGGTCATTCAGTAATTTGTCTTTATAAAGCGCTGTGATGTTGTACAATTATGTTATCATATTTCACTTTACGTTCACTGCCGAGAGATTCAATAATTCTTCAGAGATTTCATGTAAGCGTTTAAACATATTTCTGAACCAGTTGTCCTTTGTAAGTTTAGTCCGTAAGACGTCAGTGGAGGCCCCCAATAAATCTTTTTGTAAATCCGTACGTCAGTGAGGCATTAGTTGAAAGCTTTAGAAGAAAACGTTCCAAAGGGGCCATCAGCCAGAATTATAATGCACATTTGTATACCATCCATCAGGAGGGAGCCTTTGACCACCTCACACAGAACGCCCATAAATTTTCCCCCCATGAGCCGCAGTATTAACAAGCCACTGACCCGCCGTCATCACCCTCGGTAGCTCTTCATTTTCCAAAGTGAAAAACCGGAAAAGTAACCATTATGAGGTTGTAGTTTAAGGCATGATTCGCCTTACCTTCACTGGACGAGACAATACACCTTCATTTTCTTTCTCGGGAGCGTTTCATAGAGCCCCCAGGTACAGTACGTGAGGTTGGCAAAAGTTAGATTTTATGTTATTCGACCTTCAGTAAGAGTGACTTATTCAGGCTCATTCACTTGAAGGAAAATTCAACATTATTTTTGTCAATTTGTGGTTTGAAAATAACTCTTAAATTTATTAAAAGTAAAGGACATTACTCTTATTGCGTCTCTTTCTCTGGTGCATAATCCATGTTACCCAGAAATGACGAGGATTATAATCAATAAAATTCATCCGTGTAAAACCCCTGCAAGTTGCACATGGACACAGACTGTTTAATCTCAGAAGTCCGCCATAAATGCCTGACACAATAACCAAAGAAAAAACAAAATTAATTTCAGCTGAATAAAATAATACAATTGAACTTTTGCATCACTTATTCAGGAATGATCTTAATGCTAAACGGACATTTGAGCGAAGACATGTTAAAAGTCAAAAGATATTACAGACAGAACCTACCGACACCCTCGTATAAAAGATTGCTAAGAGTTACTTGTTTCTTCTCGGATAAAACCTGTTTATGCTAACAACACTGTGACTAAGAAATGATCAAGCAGAGTTGTTGTAAGGCTGACTGTACCCAGACAGCGTACATAATGAGGCGTGTTGGAATAAAAAAAAAACTTCTCATTGGTCAGTTAGTCATAAAAAAGACATGCATTGAGCTGACTAACGCAAGAAGAACAGCAAGAAGTACATACATCTTAGTTCCCACTGGTGCAGGACTCGTGAGCAGTACGGTAGTGAAGGCCACAAGCACTGGCATGTAAACTATCCGCTGGTGATTCATATCAGCTGTGGAGGAAATTAACTCAGTGGGGCCAGTCCGCGAATCATTATCCTCAAGGGTTGACGATGTGGAGGGAGGGCCGGAAATTGCTGCCGTGTTGGGGGCCACATTTCCCTGAGACTCAACAGTGTCCGTAATTCACTTAGCGAGAAATTTCTCCTGGAGAGTGTTAGGTATAATATTTTGGTTAACATTAAATATATCTTATACAGAGATTACAGGTATACTGAGGAGCCGCCTGTAGTATATAGTAAAGTAATTAAATAGTTTACCTCTCTGAGTTTATCGATATCCTTTTACCAGCCATTTACTTATGGCTTATCCCTTATATTCGTCTCAAGTGGAACCATTAGTGTGATCAATGTATATGTTAAGGAGATAATCATACCCATCGTAACCTCAAACCTAGAATCTTAGAAATAGTTTGGTTAGGTATACAGTTCGCGGTGTTCATGTTGAAATTCATCGACACCCTCCGTAAAGATGCGTTTTGGGGCAAGTGAACAATACAAGTCGTCGTGGATAGAAGAAAATATTGTCTCCTACGTAACAAATATTGACCTAAACTTCATATTATGCTGATGAAAGCTGTTTATTACCACCGTTGCTCACGCTCCACAGCCACTAATCACAAGACACATCAAGCCTTAACGACTGAACCTCATGTCATTTATAGCACAATGAAGACCAGTGCATGATCATTCCTTCTCCCCAAAAGATTCACAGATTAGTTTGAGACAATGTGAAAGACTCAGCCGCTGTTTTCTCGGCTTTGTTGGGAAGTTCAGTCATTCCGGAAACAAAGAAGGTTATGACAACACAGAGAGTAATGACAGCACAGAGAGTAATGACAGCACAGAAAGTAATGACAACACAGAAAGTATTGCTATAATCAACCATTCTTAAAAAGGGATTTACCTGTAATTACCTGGATCTCCTTTCGAATACCTTTTAAACTCTAAGGTACGGTAATACTTCACACTACCCAACCTGTCCTTAAAATCTTATGCTGAAGTAACACAGTAAAGGAAATATTAAGCGCTCCATCATCATTTTCACTATCTTCACTATCCTCACTATTAACAATGCAATATACCTCTGTGTTATAAATGGTAGGTTCAGATGTTCAGTTTGACGGGGATGATAAAGGTCACTAAGAATGACCCGTAGTGTTGAGGTAGAGAAAATATAGAATCATATGGAACATAGAATACATTTATTAGGACGAGCCGTTGGTGTGTGTGTGTGTGTGTGTGTGTGTGTGTGTGTGTGTGTGTGTGTGTTGTACCAGGTGGGGTTAGTGATATACAGTATGTTGCACGTGTGGTCTTTCAGCACTTGTGGCCAGGGAGTCATGAGATTACATGATATTTGTACTTTTTCGTATTAGTATTTTATATATTAGTGTATATAATATGTATATAAGTAAGTTTATTATTATTAGAAGTAGTAGTAGTAAAATTATTTGTAATACTAAAAATTCCTTATCACCATTACTATTACATCACAAAACACTGAAAAATACCACCAATATAAACTAACATCATTAATAATTCTGTAACAAACCAACATAAATATATAAGAATATCCTCCCCTCGTGTTCAGTTCCCCTATAGAGCGGGCGGGAGTGTGGTGGTCCTCAGCGTGGGAGCAGCCCAGACGCGGGTTTCATTCACGGCTCATTTCCTGGACATTGTAGGAGTGACACTTACCTCATTGGTGATCAGTGTGATGCTTGCGGAGGCTGAGGGAGTGTGAGGAGGGAGGTGATGGTGGTGATGGTGAAGTGTGAGAGTAGAATGGTGGGGTGTGAAAGTGTGAAAGGAGGAGGGCGGCGTGTGAGAGTAAGAGGGCCGGGTGTGAAAGTAGGTAAGTAGAGGTGTGAGACGAGGGGAGGGGAAAGGAGGAGAGATGTGACAAGTGATGTAAATGGGCATGAGTGAAAGGTAGGAGTGAGAGTAAAGGTTTGGTGTGAAAGTGTCGGGGATGTGAGAAAGGTGTGGTAGTGAGTAATAGAGTGTAAGACATTGATAGAATAAATATATACGAAGTAAACTTTGTGTGTGTGTGTGTGTGTGTGTGTGTGTGTGTGTGTGTGTGTGTGCGTGTGTGTAAAATTGTTGTTGTTGAAAGAGTAAATGAAAGATGAGACTAAAGACGACTCAGAGAGAATTGTTATTAATAATTGAATATAATTCCTACCTTAATAAGACTCCTTAATGAGGCGTTCTCGGTGCTGGGATAAATTTAATGATATAACGCGGTGGAGTAATGCGAGTTACCCAATAATCAATAAGCTAAAAGGAATGAATATCTGTTCTGATCTTCCACCCCCGAGCAGAAGCCAGACACAACGTCTTCGCTGGGTTGGACTCCCGCCTGTACAGTACGTCATCTACTGCAGCACGATAGTAGTGGAGGTTAAACATACAAACACACACACGTGCAGGGAGGGAGGGAAGGAGCGGCGGCGTTAGTAGCTACGGCTGATAACGCGCTCATCCTTATATTACACGCTGGGTTACTGAACAAGTAGCTGAACATAACTCCTCACTTACCATTATCAGTTTATCCTATGAGAGAGAGAGAGAGAGAGAGAGAGAGAGAGAGAGAGAGAGAGAGTCCTTTGTGATTAACTTATATAAATAGTGAGAATTTAATTCACTCTAGATATGCATTTTTTTATTCACTGATATATAATCCGTTTTGCCAGTCTTTTAATTAAATTATTTTCTGCTCTACCGAATAATTTTCTTTTATGTTAACAAATTATTTTCATCGATACTTCTCAATTTCCATTAACGTTAACTAATGATATACGTAATATAAGCCTTATTTAGACGTATATTAGAGGATATATCCTTAAAAAAAAATCCGGGTTCTCCGCACTCGAACGCTTTATGCAATGATGTCACATGTAAACAAACCCTCCTGTTACATTGTGGGAGTAATTGGGAGTGAGGCGCCACCGATTACCTCCCTGTATCAACAAACTGAGTTTTTGGGGCCCAGGATCAGATCGTCATAGTGAGGTAAATTCCCAATATAGCAATATACTCGAGGGAAAAACCAGAGGAATAAATGAAACCTAATGAACTAAAGCTGTCACACGCACACACACATACGTACACGTACACACACACACACACATCGATAAAACTACCTTCGTTAAATATGATTAATAGACATCAAGACAACTTAAAAGAAATCTAAAGACAGAGAGAGCGTTACCTACATTATTACCGTCACTATCACCAGTCACCATCCTCCTCTTAGCACTATCATCATCACCATTACCACCATTCCTCACCATCCTCCTAAACCCCTTCACCATTATCATCATCCACTTAACACTAACACCACCACCATCATCATCATCATCACCAACCACCAACACCATCACCATTACTACCATTCCTCACCATCCTCCTAAACCCCCGCCATCACCATCATCACTAAACATCATCATCATCAACACCACCATTACCAGCCCTCCTCACCATCCCCCCATTATCACCATCACCAGCCGTCATCGAGAGCCCGGGCCTGACCATCATCACCAGGCCAGGCGGGTCGGGCGGTGTTTCAGTTGTGGACATCTGGAGAAGAAAAATTGACCTGGTCTCACATTGTTTACCTTGGTCTTTGGTGACGATAGAGGCATCCCGGCTTGTGTGTGTGGGGGGGGTTCTCTCTCTCTCTCTCTCTCTCTCTCTCTCTCTCTCTCTCTCTCTCTCTTTTAATTCCTTTTCCATCATCTCTTTCTCGAACTGAAGCTCCTTCCTCACTTCCCCCCCCCTTCCCCTCCCCCACATCCTTCTCCACCTCCCTAATCTCCTCCATTTCCTCCCCAACTCCTCCGCGTTCCTTTCACCCCAGGAACTCCCCAGGACCTCCTCTCCTCCCCCAGTAGCCGGCGGGGCTCTGGTGTCGGAGTCCGGTGGCTCTTGTGAAGTTACGGCCGAGTTAAAAACCTTCATTTGTTCATTACGCTAATGTTCACCACGATCATGTTCACTACTGCTGTCATTTTCATCGTCAGTGTGTGTGTGTGTGTGTGTGTGTGTGTGTGTGTTAACGTATGTAGGAATGTGTTTCTTGAAGTTATCTCACAGTACAAAACGTTCATATTTGTGTACGTAAATGATCCCTAAATGAATAATATAGACAGATAGATAGATAGATAGATAGTACAACAACAGAAAATAGTGAATAAATATAAATACAAGTCACCATACAAGACCCGGGACCTTATCTTATAGTGTTTGAAATATGACACAGTTAGTATGGTCGAGTCCCCCCTTCCACCACCACCACCTGATCGTCACCAACTCATCTTACATCTGATGGGTTAACCTGATGGTGAGGGAACAAACACGAGGGTAATGGTGGTCTCTGGCTGTGGTTAAGTCGATGCTTTTTTGTTTTTGTTTTTATCCTCGTGGTGAGAAGAGATGGATATAGGTTTTGATAAGATTTAACAACAACAACAAGAATAACATCATAAACAACAAAAACAACAACAAGAACACTAATAACAACAACAACAACAACAAAAACAACAACAACAACACTAATAACAACAACAAGAATAACATCATCAAAAACAACAACAACAACAACAACAACAACAAAATAATAATAATAATAATAATAATAATAACAGGTTTACATCCAAGAACAAGGCATTTATATAATTAACTTTTTTATTGCTATGTATGTGATATAAATGCAGTGGATTATATTAAAACAAAAGTATTTTATTTTCCAGGTTACTCACCTCTTCCCTCTGTACCGAATACTGGGAAGAGGTGACGGGAATAATAGGCTAAACATACAGACACAGAATGGGAGGGAAATAGGAGGAAAAATTGAAGGTAAGTCACATTATTATTACCTTGATATAATTGTTTGAGGGGAGGTATAAGTTAATATGACCTGACCTGATCTGACCTGACCTGACCTAGGACCCATGAAAACTGAGACTGCGGTCTATTAGATCTGGAACCTATTTGAATTTGGGTCTATTTGAATTGGGACCTATTATAGAGCTCTGAACTTATTAGAAATGGGACCTATTAGAACTTAGGTGTATTAGAATTGGGGTCTATTATAACTCGGGTCTATTATAACTGAGGACTCTTAGAACTGGGGCCTATAATGACTTTCGACCTTAAATATTCCTATGTATTCTCTTTATCTACCACACTGGCGGACGATTTAATTAGCCAATGATTTCACTATAACGAATGACGTCACAGTAACTACATCGTTGGTATTATGTGCGTGTGGTGAGGTGAGGATGGGAGGAAGTCTCTCTCTCTCTCACACACTTCCAACTGCAGTAGGCCTAGAGGTCACGTGAGAGCCATCAGCTGGTGTTTACCCTTCTCTTGACGATTGGTATACGACCCTTGACTACTACCTGCCCCCCGTTACCGCCTCCCGTGACCCCCCTCCGAGACCATCCTTCAACCCTCAAACCTGTAATACCCTACTAAAATATCCTACGAGGAATCGTGTTATAAAATCCTAATAAACCGATTTTCAAATTCCGCTAAATATATTACAAGTCCTTTGACAATCCTATTTAAAATCTACGGAAATCCTACTACTAATACTCCTATTATAAGATCCTGACCAAAATCCTACTTAGAAATTCAGCTAAAAATTCTAAAATAGAAAAAAATCGTGAAAGGAAAATTATTCAGAATAAAATACACACTATGGACTAAGTAACTTTTATTGATATGAATGCATAATATTCAGATGTATATAATATGTATAAGTGAAGGATACTATATATACTGTTTACTTTAAGCTGTCTAAATACACACGTTAATCAGAATCTAATATCCTGCAGACACCTGATTCAAGGAGCAGGTTGAGTAAGGAGGAATACTTGAAGGTGGAAAGTCTTGCGTCTTTAACTTACTTGTGTGTAGTCAACGTCTGGGAAAATCAAAGTCAATGAATATCTTGTTTAAAACCCTCGCCAGGATCACCGCCACTGACAGTAACAGTGTGAAGAACAGCAGTTATAATACCAACAGTAGCAGGAGATGGCAGCAGTAGCAACAAAAAACAGACGAGGCAGCAGCTGTAACAGAAACAGGTACTACACGAGGCTAAACAGTAACAGCACGGACAGGCAACAGAAGGAACCCACCTTAAAGGACCACCCCCCCTCCCCAAGCGTTAATAAGGCCGAGGGGCGTAAAAGTCGTCACTAATTGACAGACGAGTCTCAGGTTGGCCCACGGTAATTGTGTCATCCCCGAGACACACATGTTATGGCCCCATAGCCTCCTAGTTTATTTGGCGCCACAGCATGTACGTCACACTAACACGAAATCATATTTTTTTTTTTTTTTAAAGGGAGACTCGATAAAAACGTCGACAATGAGGACAGTGTCGTGTTTGAATGATGGTTGAAGGGGGACGGGAGTGTTAATTTTAGCTAGAGTGGCTAAGAGATAGATAAAAAAAATACAAGATGAGAGAAAGCATGTGGGTGAGGAGATCACTGAGGTTGATTACCTGACAAACTCCAGATGTTGGTGGGCCAGAGTGAGTCTTCCCGGCGGTGTTAATTTTTCTTTGTCCTCCCGCTGTCTCTGGTTGACTTTGTCCAGGATTACCCGAGATTTCCCTTGTCTAGAGTTTCGTCTGGTTTTATTAGTCCAAGATTAACAGAGATTTACCTTCCCTACAGTTGCTTTCATTTCTCTTCTCGTCTTCTGAGGACAAAAGTTACACTGGAAAATATATATATTTTTTTGTGTTTTGCTTATTATTTGTTCTCACTGCTGGCGGTACAGTATTTTACGTTCATCTGGAAACTATTTATCTTCTCTGCTCAGTATATATAATAGTCATCAACATGATTCTCTGCCGTAAGTGTCTCCTTGTCCATTAAGCTCTTCCAAACTTTCAAATTCTACCGTACCTCTCTGATTGCTGGTCGTCTTCAGCGTGTTTTAACAATACTGTACACTACCATTCTTCACTACTTCTTTCTAGTGTCAAGTCAGATTTAGAGGAGAAAGATTGAATGTCAGACTCCGGGATCATGTTTGTAATAATAATAATAATAATAATAATAATAATAATAATAATTAGCGGTTTATTGAAAAAATCGGCAGCCCAAAGGCTGAAAATATACATTAGACAAAAATGACTTATTACATACAAAGACATGGGGTGGGTGGGTCGTTTAACAAAGGCTTTCATTACTAAAAGAAGAAGGAACAATGATTGAACATACAAATTATTATAGTTTACAGTTGATGGCCCGGGCCTGGGCTGGTCATGGAGACACCAGGTGGTGAGGTGTTCACGTGGTGTAGTAACTCGTCCTCGGGTGTTGATATGAAGGACCTCACGTGGTCATGGAGACATCGGGTGGTGTGGAGTTCACGTGGTGTAGGTGTGTGTGTGTGTGTGTGAGTATGATGCCGGAACCTTAAGTGGTATTTTTTTACTACGATAATGTGACTATATTTGTGAAGTGTTAATGTCCTGGATGTTCAGACATTACTTATATGGCGGATAAAACTGTTAACGCTGTGTATACATAATTATAAACCATACTACTAATAAGGATCAAAATTCAAGGTTCATAGAAAATTTACATCTAATTAATATATTTTTATTTACGTATGTTGTTGATATTAAACAGTTAATCTTTTATAAATATTTACTTAAGAATAGATAAACCGCAACTGAGTGAACAACTGTTCTGCTGTGATGGTGTTCAGTGGAGGCCTCATCCCGTCGGACTGAATATAAAATGATGAGGTCAAGCTGGTAAGGGTAGAGGTCAGTGCCTTGAGGAGGTTAGTGTGAGTCAGCGGGTGGTCATGAGTGACAGCGTTCGCCAGCAGTGGACTGGAACGATCTACCGAAGGGGAAGAAAGGCTTAAAGATACGGTGTTTTAGGTTAAACGAATTGCTACACACTTACCTAGAGCTACAGCTACAAGGATCACTGCGTTGTAAAGAAGGTCCTGACAGCGAGTTTACTGCATTTCTAAAAACAAACTCTGTCTCGGAGCCTTATTTGAATTCCACCCGTAACGTCGCCCGCCTCCCAGAAGGTGTCTTAGCCCTGGTAATGAAGTGACAAACACAAGGTGTCATCCGTTCTTGCCCGGCCACAAAACTGGGCGGCCCCAGGTGCACGACCCACGCCACCGCCTCCTTGACAAAAAGTGAAAAGTGATATTCAAATGAGCAAGAAGATTGACCCGGCACGCCCAGTCAGCTTCCTCTGGTAAGTGCCAACTCTAGTTTATACTTCCACGGGAGTTTTTCATCGGAGTTTTGTTTTTGTAGGGAAAATTCAGGTGGTGTAGAAGGGTCAGAGAGCGAGTGTTTTTAAGGTGATGGTTGTTGTGTGAGCAGGATGCCGGGGTGGGGTAATGAGGCGAGTGAGGTTCATGGAGTCATTAGTTAATTAAAAGTGAAAGGTAGTCACAAATTATTATCATAAACGGTGAATTTTGAGAAAGACTTATGTTCGACGCTTAATAACCTTGGTAATTGTAGCACCTGAATCTTAAAACCACAACAACGACAATATTTTCTTCTTCGTTAATTATTCATTCTCCTTATTATTACTTATTAGATTATTCATTATTATTACTTATTAGATTATTCATTATTATCACATCATCGTTCCCCGTTCACTATAACCGGAAGTAAACGAACGCTGCTCCTCATGAATTAACTTTTTTTATCTGCGAAATTCATAGTTCCTACCTAGATAACACGTTCCTTAATGATGCATATATAAAACAATAATTTCTCCTCATTTGCATAATATAAACGTATAGACGGAGGCATAACACGAGAACATCCGTCGTTATTTTAACCTCAAGATAATGTTACACGTCTTAGCTTAGTAATGGTTAGCTCTTACTCCTTGATACTATAAGACGAATTTCCCTTGTGATGTAATTTTTAAATGGGGAAATCAACACAGGTAAAAGTTCTAATTAAGGTGTTGAGTTATATTCAAATACCTTGGTCTAGTTATGTATATTGCGATTTATATTCAGTAGGTTTCGTAATTCTGAATGACAACGTAATGTATTAATGACGCTATTGATAAACACAGATGACAAGGTTGTAATGATATCAAGTATTAGTGTCTGATAGATTATGTTATCAGGAAAAGTAAGCAACTAAGGATTTTTCCCCCGAATTATTATCAATACGTTCACCCAATTTCCCTTAGCTCGTGTGCCCCAGTCTTTTTGTACTTCACTGATGTGTGTGTGTGTGTGTGTGTGTGTGTGTGTGTGAATAAGTCCACACACACGCTCATTAGATCAGATTGATAGTCGTGTTAAAAGTCGATTGATCTCAGCGATATATTTGATTGATTTGTTACGGACCATGTACGTCAAGAGCGAGGTCAGTTTTTATGGTATCAGGTCAAAGGTTAAGGTCATACGACATCATTCTGAGAGGGAGAGACAACTTTTTCATTTGTTTAGAGTGAAGTGTGATAAGGGGTTATTAATGTCCAGTACGAGGTGTGGCTGTTGGGGTGATGGCTTGGCTTGAGGCACCTGTAGGCTTCAGGACATGTCAGGTAGTTTTCTTGTTTATGATTTATTGAGGCTTAGGTAAGTTACAAATGAGTTTTGTGGTAGATATTTATAATATTTTTCTTTTTGTGAGTTAATCTTTCTCCTTATCATTATTATCCCTTATTCTTACTTCATCGTTCCCTGTTCACTGATATTTCCCTTGGGAAATTTAGTCCATACGTTTAGAAGTTTAATTGTAGTTAATATTTGTAAAATGACATTAAATTGAAGTTGGAACAGTGTGTTGAGATGGTTACGTGTTACTTCAGCACTGGAGAACCTTTCTCTGTCGTCAGTTCACAACATTAAAGAGATGTGCTTTGTCGTCAACTCACAACACGAGAGAGATGTGCTATGTCGTCAACTCACAACACTTAAAGAATGTTTACCACGAACATTGATGGTATCTCCTCCTGCATGAACACCGTCTGCAGAAGCCGCCTGGTTAAGAGTGGTTTTGGTGACTCGCTGGGCAACTGCGGACAAAAACCTGTGATGGATGGTAATGAATGAGCGGCGAGTATGCAAATGGGGAATTAAACTGATTGCAAAATAATGACTTGATGTATAGGCTCCTTGACAGTCACCCACTCTCTTTTATGTCGAGCTGTTTGTGTGTGTGTCGCGGGTGGGAGAGGAAGAGGGAGTGCAAAAGGAGGAGGAGGAAGAGGAGGGAGTGCGACAGGAGAAGGAGGAGGAGAGGAAATGACAGGGAAAAGTGAAAGAGAAATAAACAAATGCAAATAGACCGACAGAGAGAAGATGGTAAGAAAGAAGATAAAGAATAATACAGACAGGATAGTAAAGTGAAGAAGATAATAACTTTAACCCAAATTTAACGAATCTCCCGAATCTTAACCCACCCCAGAACTAACTCAACACAGCCCTCCCTGTGCCTAAACCTAGCCTTAACCTAACCTAGATTACCCATAACCTAACTTAAGATATCCTCTACCTAACCTAGCCTTAACCTAACCTAGATTACCCATAACCTAACTTAAATTATCATCTACCTAACCTAACCTAACCTAACCTAGCCTCCTTCTAACTTAATGTATTCAGGCTCGTGGTTTTTAATGTGTGATAAATTCAGGTTAAGCCCCTGCACTCACGCACGCCACAATAATAATAATAATAATAATAATAATAATAATTACTACTACTACTACTAATAATAACTAGTAATAATAATAATAAATAATAATAATATAATAATAATAATAATGTGCTTCACTGTACAGTACGTGTTTAGAACGTAACAACTGATCGTATCACTTCCCAGAATACGTGTAACACCATCTCTCTTCATATTTCTCTATGATAATTTTCTCCTCATGACTCATCACCTGGTCTGGCGGCTTGAGTCGTCTTTAGTGAGCCGTGTGTTGTGATGTGGGTGTTTGTGAGTCTTGTTTTACACGATCTGTGGAGAAGATCGAACTGATTTTTATATATCATTAACGTAGAGTAAGGTCATGACATACATACATACATACATACATACATACATACATAAAACACAAATACACACTCACTCATATCACACAGATACACAAGACACTCACTCCTAAAACACACACACACACACACACACACACACACACACACACACACTTGCACGTGGCTCATGATAACATCAGACGAGATGAAACGTAGATTAGTCAGCACCACGCATGGGGGCACCTCGCCTGTTAAGTGAACCCAGGCGAGGCTACTCCAACACCACCACCACCACTGCCACCAACACCAATGCCACCAACACCACCAACACCACCACCCAGCAAAAACTACAATTTATAGTATTAAACCATAAATAAGGGATGCTTTTATTTTTTTCTGTCGCCATAAAATACTTCCTCAGACTTTACAGGTGTCTTAGAATGTCTGATGTCTAGTTTCTTTCATGTGCGTTCAGTTTGTCTCGTAGGAAGTCTGAAGTCTGGCTCCATTCAAGTGCGTTTAGGTTGTCTCGTAGGAGTCTGATGCCTGACTCCGTTCAAGTGTGTTCAAGTTGTGTCGTAATACAATATAAATTGGGAAAATTTATCAAGTTGAGTCTATTAAGTGTATTAAGACAGTTTGGGACTTATTTTTAGGGCGTAGCTTAACCCCTTGAGGACGATGACTTAACCCCATGAGGACGATGGTTTAGTACAATTACTTAAACCCTTGAGGACAATGATTTAACCCACTGAGTACGACGATTTAACCCCCTGAATACAATGACTTAACCCATTGACCATGTTGACTTGATGACTTAAAGGGTTATGTCATCGTACTGAAGGGGGTTATGACCAGGTAGTTAAATGTGTTCTTATATCTACAGCTACGAGAAATATTTACTATATGAACCTCTGTGAATCGTGGCTCTGGTTGTGTGAATGACAATGGATAAGTTAGTCTGCAGCAGTTCCACCCGTTGCAAGCATTTCCTGTTTGGTTATAGTTTTAACTCTCGTCCTTCACCAATTGTTAGACAAATGGCAGTGTTGCGGGGTTCACACCTCACGAAAAGAATGGATTGACTACGCTGAGTGTACTAGTTGGAAATGTCACTAACCGTACATAGACACGGCAGGTATACAAATATTGGTAGGCAGTAAGTCAATACGAGCAACAATAGTCCAACAATGTCATGATAAGCTCATACCCATCAGTTTCTGGCCGTCACTTCAGCGGGTCCAGGTACAGTCATGCGTTGTGCTTTATGTACACAGCTAAATCAATATGGTTACAAAGGTTAACAGAAACGAGAAGGCTGTTGCTAAGTCATAACATACTCGAAAATATTAACTGAAATATATATAACATCAGACTCACAACTTTTTAAACTTCACAATATCAAAAATCGTGTTATTGTGGTTATTTGAACGTAGTCTCCAGAAGGGGTTTCAGTAGGGGTGGGGGTGGGGAGTAGGTTTAGATCGGGGTCAGCTGGGGAGGAGGGGCTAACATGGCCTCGATGTCTCACGTTTAAACAGCTTTCGATACGTATGCGTTAATGGCACAGTTCCCGCTGGTCCTGCCGGATATGAGGACATAAACCTGCAACAGAATCACCTCAAAAGTTTTTATCGTCAGCTCGTTAAGGCCTTTATTTGAGAACAAGAGATATGACCGTGCAGGTGAGGATGGCCAGGTATCTATCATCACCCGTCCAATGTCTATAGTCGTTCCTCTTGTTGACTGTAATTCTGATTGAGTGTTAATAGTGATTAAGGAGAATTGAGAAGAGTTGATTAAACGTGTGTGTGTGTGTGTGAGCAGGTAATGATGGTATTAATGTGGTATTATTATTAGTACGTGGAAGATAATCTACATGGACGTTCTCTTAATGCACTGGAAAACGGAATATCGGCTTTGATCAGGTAAATGTATAGAGACTAGACCGATAAAACTGTATGATGATTAATTAGAGATTCTGATTGTGGGTAATATCATGATGGTGGATTATAATTGTTGTGGTAATTGGTGGATTTCATAGAGCCGCCAGAGGTGTTGTATGTTAATGAGGTTCTGTGTGTGTGTCTGGGTCGGTAATTAGCATGCATGAATAATAATGGTTGAACATTAATGGGAAGCTGAGATACCTGCCAAGGGATGTAATGTAACAAGGAGCTGAAGACGCGTGTTGTGTAGCCTCGGTGACAGGTGCGGCGTCCGGGGAAAGGTAAATCATTTTCTGGTGGTGTATAAGGTAGTAGGACTCTAAGAGGTATCAGTGTAAGGCCTTATATATTTTACACCTCTTATACATTTAGTTATGTAAGGATGTAAGTGTATGAATGTATTGATATATTTGCTTATATACAAATTTATAAAGGTATTGTTAATGTAATAATAGCCAAAGGTTTTTGTTTTTATGATATGAGAAAAAAAATCTGTGAATTTTTTGAACTAAGGTAAAAAAAAATAATCAGGATACCACACCTGAGGGAAACCTTTACGTATAATGTGTTTGTATAAATGCCCAAGGGTTCAGTTCACTCCTTTAGTGATGCTGTGAGTGATTGCAGCATATGGACTTTCCGGCGCTGCTGAAAACGTTCACTTTTACACTCTATTCAACATTATGTAAGTTTGTAACACGCATAATTGATCTATTCGTCCCTGATCACAGTAGAGATATAGACGTAAATACACATATACGCACACATACATACACGCACATATACATATACGCAAATAAACAACAGCGTATTTACTCAACAAATCATTCACAAGGAAAGTGGAATGGTAATATTATCTTAACTGATATTACAACAACGGTATTACACATTGTTTAATGAGAAAATTGGAATGATAATTAATCAGACTCATTATATTAGTTTTTGCGTAAAGTAGCTGTGATTTTTTTTACTTTCAGGCAATTTTCACTTTTACCTCATTTATAGTGTACAGTTTTATAGTGAGTTGGTCGATGAGTTTTTGTTTTCCTTTTTCGTTAACAAGTGGTGGGAAATATTTCATTGGTGGAGAACATACATAAAAATATAAACCTTAACACACATATACTCACATATACATATACGCACACATTCATGCACACGCACGTATACATACACGCAAATAAACACACACACACACACAAGCAAACACTCTCTCTCTCTCTCTCTCTCTCTCTCTCTCTCTCTCTCTCGGTAGGTTCGCATCAGTCGACCACAAAATCCATATGTTTTGGTCCCTGTGGTACTGGCAGGCGTCAAAATCCGGCCAAAGACCGGATTAAAACGTGACTGGAGCCGGATTCCGCATGTACTCTTGGATTACTTTGGGATTTGGCGGTGGATTAGGGAGGATTAAGATCACTATCGTCAAGGAAATGTCGGATAGTTATGGTTAATGTATTGTTGATGTGAGGATGTTATTCTGCCCTACTGACACCTGGCTCTCTCTCTCTCTCTCTCTCTCTCTCTCTCTCTCTCTCTCTCTCAGTATATATGTCTGTCTGTCTGTCTGTCTGTTTATTCACATTATCATAAGCACCTCCTCGTGTAAGTGTTGCGTTTTCAATGTATTCCTGAGCTTGAACCACTAAGGTCTTTAAGCGCATATTTTAACTTAGTAAGTATACCTAACATTAACAATTAAAATCACCTCGTTTGCCCTTGATGGTAACTCTAGGCTCACGGCGCCTCATCTGGAACACAAAATTCCCAAATAAAATAATTAAGGAATTTACATTATAAACTAGCAGTAATATAGGTTAAAGTACCTGGTCTATATTTTTTTTTACTCCGTGTACCAGCGATTCTCTCATTTCATTCTGCCAACATCAAATAGAAACCTGAAAATGTTATTACGTTAATATCTGAATGGCTGAATGGCTGTGTGAGTCAAAATAAAAAGAAAACGCGATATTTTTTAGTTTTGTTGAAAAAAATATGAATTGCAAATTACACTGTGTCATTAGTGTTTACGGTCAAGAGCAACCAGTGGAATTATGAGGTGCACATTGTAAAGTGAATTTAGTTTACTGTAGCTGAAAGTATAATTTGTAGCGGCTTAACTGTATGCAAATTACGTAAGGGAATGTCCAGAGCGATATGAAAATACGTGTGATGTTTGGTGTTTGTATCCTCTCTCTCTCTCTCTCTCTCTCTCTCTCTCTTTCTCTCTCTCTCTCTCTCTCTAGCGCTGCATTTATTAAACCACCAAAATTTACAGTATAAACGTGAGTAGAATTCTATTAGTCGAAAAAAAACATTAGGTTATTTATTTTCTATAGTCTTAAATCCAACGACGGAGAATTACATCACATATATTTTCGCATTCAGGGTGTTTGATCCTTCTTATATAGGGATTATATATCCACTTCCTTGAGCTTATATGACGAATTAGTAATGAGTAGATTCCATACATCCTCGTCAAGTGAATGCTATATAAGAGGTATATTATATGTGTTAGTAATGTAATGAGTAAATGAGCTTTCTATCCACCTTTCCTGACTGACTTACTGATGGAGGTTTTTGTGAAGGTGGTCTGTATGGGGAATGGTTTTTGTTGTTTCTTTTTACTTATTATTAGTAGTTTGATTATTTTGTTAAGTGTGTGAGTCAGACAGTTCGGTGGTTTAGATCTGTGAATTGTGTGTTAGGTGTTTATGTAGTGGTAGAGAGAGACAGACTGACAGGTGGGGATATAACGAGAGAAGAAATGATACGGGATAGAGAAAGCCATTAAGAGAGAAAACGAAAGAAAGTGACAGAAAGATCGACAGACTAACATAGAAAGATATATAGAAAACCAGTGAGAAATGGAAGAAAAGAGAAACACAAAAGACATATGAACACAGACAGTTAGAATAAAAAGAGATCTCACACTCTGTGGATGTCACCCCTTCAACACACACCCCTCCCTCTATCCTCCACTACCTACCCCCTCTCCCCTACTCCTAACCCCCTCACCATCAGTTCCTCCCCCTAACCCAGTCCCTACCCTCTTCCCCACTCCATACCCCCTCTCTCTCACTTGACCCCTCACACGCAGTTCCTCCTCTAACCCAGTCCCTACCCCTCTTCCCACTCCATACCCCCTCTCTCACTTCTGACCCCTCACACGCAGTTCTAACCCAGTCCCACCCCATATCCCCCTTCCTACCTCCGTCGATTTGCTACACAGGAAGTGGGCTCTTCAGGAGGCGTCACGACACTCCCCGCCACTCACTCACTCATCACCGCCCACACACACACACACACACACACACACACACAATCACACATTTTCCCCTTTTTCACTCATTCATACCTCACTCGAGATGAACTCAACAGAAAATTGTTTTCACCACATTGGTCGTACTTGACAATCACTGCTTCACGTGAATAGGAATAAGATCACACTTACGATACAGAAGGAGGATGAACGTGTTGAAGGGAGGGAGAGAGGGTGAGAGGGAGGGAGGAGTGGGGAAGGAGGGAGGGAGAGGGAGGGAGCCACCATTGAAACTTGGTGTATAATTGGAAATGTTTTTGTCTCTGATTTGGTTATATCTCTTAGTATTTTTCTTCACTTTTTGTGTCTGATTTACGACGCGTCAGGGAACAAATGATGACTGCAACCCTTGGATTTTATAGCGTTAATATATATCTTCTTTATACTTGTTTTTCTTCACTGGTTTATATATAGAATTTTATAGATCATATACCAGGGGAAATATTATATTATATATATGACAGAACGCTCATTATTTTTTCAGGTCAAAATATTTCAGCGTCATTCATCACTTTGAAATAATTTTTTTAGTGAAAGTCCCCAATAATATTTAACATTCGCTTGATGTTTGATTATACAACATTGTTAAAATTTATCTGATGTAAGTTAATTCCGGGAATATTTATTTATTTATTTTTATTGTATTTGTTACAGAGTTATTGAGGGCATTGTCTCAACTTCAGGTACATTTTAAATTCCTGTACTAAATGAGGTACATACCCCCGTTGTGACTAACTGACTCACTGATAATATATTTCTCCGTGAGGGAATTTTATCATCATTTACGTCTCACGCTGCCAGACCTATTTAGTGTGTCTTGAGAAAATTAATGTCTGTTTCTAGTAATAACTGACTAGATCGTGAAAGGTGTCGATATTATTTAACTAAGTAATGTCTTATTAAATGACCTGGATCATGTTGGTACTCTCTTAATGTAACCTTTATCCTAACCTAACCTAACCTAACCTAACCTAACCTAACCTAACCATTTACAGTGTGGATGAGAATTAAACAAACAGTGGATAGACGAGATAATAATTACTGTATTTGCAGATTATCGTCAAGAAATTAATGATACCTGCATAATGGCGTTTATAAGGCCCAGGATAAAATTATTTATTTAATTAAACAAGGCCTGGATTATTGCCGGGATAATTCACTGGTCCAGACAACAGCTGCAGCAATTAACTGAGCTTTATAAAATGACCACAAAATAATTAGCCCATTCTTGATGATAACTAGATTAAAATTTCACGGACCGACAACAATGAATAGTTCCTCTTTTTATTCCTACCTTTTGTCACGTTCATTACTGACACCGACACGATCATGTAAGTAGGGTGATCAGTGGTGTGTCTGTCTGTGTGTGTGTGTGTGTGTGTGTGTGTGTGTGTGTGTGCGACTCTAGCTTAATCACTGTGCTTTGTCGGCAACCTCCCTCGTGAGCGTAGAGAATAACACCATTTAAACGTGATAAATAATTTCACCTTGTCATCCCTTAGGTCCGATTTGCTTAAGGGTGGTCAAAGGTCAAAGGTCACAGCTCTGATAAAGACACTCGCTCAATGCAGTTTAGTTTTATATTCACTTCAACTGCGTAATATCTGAGTTGTGTTTATCAGTTAGATGTTGCATATTTTCTCCCAGTCTTTGACATCAGTTATTATTCAGTGCCTGTGTGTTCATATCGATGTAATTAATAAAAAAGACAGGTAAGACTGGTTAGGTAAAATACTACTCTTATAATGGGTGATATTAGGGGTTCAGAATTGTGACGATGATGTTTTAGAACCTTGTGTGTTTATAAGGGTTTATGGGTCAAAACTCACTGTCTTTGAACCCCCTCAACTAGACCTTATACTATTGTAATTCAGGTGTGTTCGGGAGACATATTTCCCCAACACAACTATAAACTACTTCCTCTTCACACACACACACACACACACACACACACACACACACACACACACACACACACACACACACACACACACACACACACACACACACACACACACATTTTATATCATGATAATTAAATTAAATGTATCCTGTCAGCTTTGAAACACTGGTATAAATCCTCCCCCCAAAAAAAAATAATAATTGGTATCTATCTCTTTTTTGTCCTTACCTGTGATATGAAATTAATTAACATCTATAAACCCAGGTAACCTTTAAACCCCTACACTATGGGATGCCACTTTTGATATTTTATTTACCTAAAACCAGACGATTTTATTTAGCACAAAGAGAACAACAACAAACCATTCCACTCACCCACCACTTCCCCCACCCTCCCTCACATATACCGAACTAATAAGGTCAAACAGACATATATATGTATACCCATCAGCAGACTATATACCCCCCTGAAAGACTAGATGGAGGGGGGGAGGGAAAGGGGTGGGGGGAAATAAGTCAGGAAAAAATGTACTCGGCCACTCAATAACAAAAAAAATCTTAACACTCAGGTCCTTTCGTCTTTGAAGGCTGAAGCGTGAGGACTCTTTTGACATGATGAAAAATTGTTGTAAAGGAGGGAAGAGAAGAGAGCGTGGTGAGAGCAGGGAGAGGAAGGAAATTGAGGAGGGTTAGGAAAGAGAGAGTGAGAGAGAGGCAGGGGGAAAGAGAGAGAGAGGAAAGAAAGGACGAGTATAGGGGAGATGAGGCATGGAGAGGATAGGAGGAGAAGGTTGAGTGGGAGATGAGAGATGGGGGTGAGGTGGTGAGGAAGAAGAGTGGGGGAAATAGGGAGAAAATAGGAACGGCAGGGAGAGACAAAGAGAGAGAAGAGGAGAGGTAAGGAAAAGAGAGAATATGAAAGAGGATAGAGCAAAGAAAGGAGATGAAAAAGGGGAAGAACAGGGAGAAGAGAAGCGTGAGGAGCTGTAGGGAATGTAGAAGAAGAGAAAAACACAGAAAGGAGAGAAGTTACGAGAGAGAGAATAAGAGTAAAGAAAACATAGAAGCAAAAAATAGAAGAAAAACAGAAAAGACAGCGAAGTAATAGAGAGAATTTGAGAAAGGGGAGAAAAGGTGAGTGGGATCAAAGCAACATAAGCAGAATAAGAAAGTATAGAGAGACACGGGTTATAACTGAGAGAAAAGAAAGAGAGTCGTTAGAGCAGGAGGAGAGTGACGTGGGAGAGTGGTGTGAGAGGAAGGGCAAGAGAAGAACTTAAAGGTAAGAGTTAATGAGGTGATTAAGTCTCTCGTTAATTACTAGTCCCTCAAGCTTTCCTTTGATGACCGGTGAGACACAAGTCCTGCTTCCTCTGTGACGGGGATTTTTTTCGGTAGGTGGAGGTCCTTCTTAATGGAATGGGTCTTTCTTTGGGCGGGTTCCCAGTGGGCGAGACCCTTCAGGAAACGGGGTCTGTAAATGGTCAGGGCTTCTTAATGGGTCCTTTTAGTAGACGGAGGTCCTTCGGTGCACTGGAACTCAAAGTGAGCTTGGGTCTTTTAAGAGATGGGATCCTTCAGTGCACGGGATCTCTCAGTGAACGGGGTCCTTCAGTGCACGGGATCTCTCAGTGAACGGGGTCCTTCAGTACACGGGATCCCTCAGTGAACGGGGTCCTTCAGTGCACGGGGTCCCAAAGAGGACGGCTTCAGAGTGAACGGGTTTCTTAATGAAGATTTCCTAGCAAGTAGAGTCTTTTCACTAGGTAGAGCATTTCTCAGTGTGTATATTCCTGCTCAGTAGATGACAATTATTGGCGGTAAGTCGAAGTGATTTTTCTCATTGAGTGAAGTGGATGGGGTTTCTCAGTGGATGGGATTTCTCAGCGGTTGGGATTTTTGAGTGGTTGGGATTTCTGAGTGGTTGAAATATCTCAGTGGATGGGATTTCTCAGTGGATGGGATTTCTCAGTGGTTGGGATTTCTCGGTGGTTGAGATTTCTCAGTGGTTGGGATTTCTCAGTATGAAAGTTCTTATGTTCCACTATTTTCCTTTCTTGAAGACTTTGGGTAGATAGGAAATTAGCGAATAATGTTGTCAGTGGTGGGTGTTGTCAGTAAGTAGTGTTGTCAGTGGGTGGTGTTGTCAGTGGGTGGTGTAGTCAGAAGGTGGTGTTGTCAGTGGGTGGTGTAGTCATTGAGTGGTGTTGTCAGTGGATGGTATCGTCAGTTGATAGTGTTGTCAGTGGGTGGTGTTGTCAGTGGGAGGTGTTGTCAGTGGGAGGTGTTGTCAGTGGGTGGTATTGTCAGTGGGAGGTGTTGTCAGTGGGAGGTGTTGTCAGTCCATAGTGTTGTAAGGTTTCTACTCAACTGGACTCACTCATTAGTGCAACATTGGCAAGACGGGTTTCCTAAAATGTATTATATCACATATGACTACAATTGTATATATCTCTCCCCAGGGATCTTTCTATACACACAAATACATATAGAAATCTATATTCATGTATACGACCAAATAATACAGTGATTCAGTCGTAATTAAATGAATCCCTGAAACCTATACGGCTTCAGTACACCGTAAATTAGTTATTCATCGCAGCAACAGGAAATATTGGACGCGAACTGGGGTATTCAGTCACGTATTAATTATATATTCTGCACCAATAAGTTCTCTTTCTCCGGCTCGTAATCATTATAGACAGGGAGTTACTGATGCAATATAATTAATCCTAGCGTAAGTTGAGTATATTATATTCCTCATGTGATTTCCATGATCGTAATCCTTTATATGATATGAATAGGCGCATCAGATCAGCCCAGGAGGGGAGGGAAGAGTTGTTTAGGGTTACATAAGATGTTTATTGAATATGGGGAAAATTTGACGTATATTTTAAACAATGTTTGCTGAGAGTTACCGAAATATGCCGCCATTTACCCAAATTTGCCGAAAAATACAGAAATTTGCTGATGTTTGTCGAAATATGTCGATGTTTACCGAATTAACAGAAATATGTCGAAATTTACAGAAATATACATAAATTTGCCAAAATAAGACGAAATTTCCCGATTTGCCGAAATTTGTGAATATTAGCGATATCTGTCATAGGTCGCTTGTGTTAATGTCAGCGATTTATTTGGATGAGCATTATGAAAGGATGATATATAATCGATCAAAGGTAAACGTCGCTTTGATCAATGTCTTGTAGCGATGACCGTGTGATAGAGTGGATTGAGCAGCGAGTGAAACCAACCAGATGATGAACGATACTCAACAGGAATTCTAATAATTTTGTTTCCTTATCTCACTTTAGGTTAGTGTTTATGTTCTGTTTTATCGCTGGATTTCGTGTATATTATTTTTGTTTCGATTATTATTTACATTGTTTATTTATAAGTTGAATTAAGTAACAAACAAAAAGTGACACCAAGTAACAAATAGGAAGTGACAAACAAGTAACAAATATGTAACAAACAAGAAGTAACAAGCGTATTTACCTACAATAACTAAAGTCTGAGCTGAATATAATCATCTAGCGTTAGTCAAATATTAAAAGTGGCATCCCGGTAGTGAAGAAACTAAGCGAGTATTTTACATAAGTAAATATAATAGCCATCGGCAGGTAAGAATTAAGCATATAAGGAAAATAATGAGGTGAGATACTGAATTAAAGCCTCACTAAAGTTCCCTCAGTTCCCTCCATGAATCTAATCTCCTACAACACTCATGACTTGTTTATAAATCGATACTTACTGATCATACTGTTCCTTGCCTCCTTTAGCCCATACTAATTTACAAGTGATCTCAGGCACCTTCGTGCCCAGTGAAAGTTTGAACGCTCGTGCTTGGCTAGCTTACAGCGAATTAGGGTGCGCCAAGTCCGTAGACTTGCATCGTTGTCCATCGTAAATAAAATGGTTAATTAATGCCTTCCTAAAGAAACCATCGACATGGGACCAGGTTTGTTCCACTCTACGAATTTTTTGCGATTTTTCCACCAAGTTTGATGAAAAACGATTGTGCCGTTTTGGCTGCCCAGAACAGACAGACAGACAGACAGACACACGCCTAGTCCTATAGTATATTAGAATCGTGTATAAATCTATGATTATTCACGGTTATTCATTTTTCCCTTCGTGTCTTCATCAGATTTTCTTTCCTGTTTCTTCTCTTTCTTTATTCTTACGTTTTATTACCTTCTCTCCATGTTTTTTTTTGTTACTTTTGTTGTCGTGAACGTACTTGAGTCGTCAGCCACTGAGTATACGTGAGTCAGGCTGTTATATTTAGACAGGTGGTGTGCTGCTGGATCTCTCGTTTTCACTTGTGCACCACGTAAAAGATCTACACATATAGAGAAGGAAGACAATATTGATGTTTAAGTGGATAGACGAATAAATATGTAGATAGTTAAGAGAAGGAGATGAGGGAGGGAGGCAAACACTATGTCTAACTTTCCTTGTACCTACACGAACACAACAAACACTCTTATTTACACATGTGCAGAAGTATTTGTGCTTGGGCTGACTAAAACACACACACACACACACACACACACACACACACACATACACACACACACACACACACACACACACACACATACACATACACACACACACACACACACACACACACACACACACACACACACAGACGCGAGCGCGCAACTCTTCCCTCACAACAAAAACACATGGACAAATCAAAATTAATCCCATGATTATTCAAAACTAACAAACCAGATAAACGGATCTTTTATCAACAAACAAAAAACTCAAAATAACATTGGGAGGAGGGGGGGGGTGGGGGGGGGGTAAGGAAAAAAAATACAAAGGGAGAGAGAGGGAAAAAAAATCTTGCCTTCTAAAATTACACTCTTCAAGTCCTGGACAAACAAAAAGGTTATATGAGAATCACGTCTATGTATAAAAAAGAGTGCCGACTCACCCCTTGAGTGTCCAGTGGGTCGAGCGTGTGTGGTGAGGGAGATGGATGCTTCTGCCAACACTCCCTCTCTCTCTCTCTCGCGCACACACACACACACACACCTTCCACCTCGCCTCCTGCTGGGATGTGTTGATCCTCCGTGTTGGTGGCGATGCGGTGGTGGTGAAGGAGGAGGAGGAGGAGGAGGAGAAGTGTTTGTGAAGAAGATCAAGGGCAAGGGATTAAACAGGGTGTAGGAAGATGAAATAGTGAGGTGAAGAGAGAGTGACAGGAACCGAGAAGAGAAAGAGAAAGAGGGAAAGGAAAGGGACGGGAAAGAGTATGAGAGGTACTGAAAGGAAAGGAAGAAAGGAGACTGGAAGGAATGAAGATGGCCTTAAATTTCATACTACGTTTAGAGAATAATTTTATATATCCGAAAATTTTTATCCATTCAGGAAATAGATATTAAAAAATAAATAAAGTAAATACTATATATATATATATTCATTTGAGCTTAGACTAACTCAGATTTTAATTAATAGAAAAGTAAAATATCAGAATGCTAAGTTATCAATAAATGTTTATAAAATTAGTAGTGAGGACAATACAAGGAAACATTTTAGTGGTCCTGTAGGCTAAATGGTGATCACAGTGTTAGAAAATATGATAAACTTACATATGTGCTGAAAACATCGCCTGAGATAGGTATTGGCACTGTTGTCTTTATTATTGATCTGGGATAAGGTGGTGAATTACAGGTGTGTTGTATTGAGCCTCTCTAGCTTCTCCAAGACGAAGTTCTATTTCTATACAGTCACCATTATGTACGGTACAGTCACTCACAAAAGTCCTATCGCCTCTCCCGTTACTCCACGAACCCAGAGATTCAGACTCGTGAACCCGAAGCAGTAGACATTGATGCATTATTGTGTCCATAAATTCTTCGGATTCACGAGTCTGAATCTCTGGGTTCGTGGTTCAGGAGGAGAGGCGACTGGTCTATTGTTGGTGACTGTACAATTTCATTTTTATATTTGCATTTATCCCAGTTGATGTAATTGATTATAGCGCCTGTAGAATTTTTTTAGGGGAGGGGGGGATATTGTGTTAGTCAATGAGGAACAAATGGGTTGGTTTTATGGGTGTGGTTAAGGAGCAAATTTATAAGTAGCACAGTTGGAAGTCACGTAATTTCACATGTCTTCTACTGAGTTACAAATCATACCAGTGTTACATTTAACATAAGTATATATTACAATTAATATGGCACACTTAATACTAAAATTCCCACACCAATTGACATCTGGCATCTACTTATGTGTCAATATATGAGGTTAGAGTACCGTATGTGTGGTTAGTGTACCGTATATGTGGTTAGTGTACCGTATATGTGGTCAGTGTACCGTATATGTGGTTAGTGTACCGTATGTGGTTAGTGTACCGTATATGTGGTTAGTGTACCGTATGTGTGGTTAGTGAACCATATGTGGTTAGTGTACCGTATATGTGGTTAGTGAACCGTATGTGGTTAATGTACCGTATATGTGGTTAGTGTACCGTATATGTGGTTAGTGTACCGTATATGTGGTTAGTGTACCGTATGTGGTTAGTGTACTTTATGTAGCTAGTGTACCGTATAACTGGAAAACGTTATATTACCAAAAATAGAAATATATAGAACAAAAAATCAATAATATAATGAAATTTTTAAGTCATCATATGTAAAAATCTCTCACCTTCTCAGTTGTTTTCTCCTCATCTGTATGACCCTCTAAGACAAGTAGACGCTAGGAACTGCTAAAGGTGTTGAAGGAAGAGAATTTTCCTCAATAGAGTACCCGGATATGACACAGTGGAGCGACGTGGTGTGGTGTGGTGTGGTGGCGTGGTGTGGTGTGGTGGCGTGGTGTGGTGACATGGTGTGGTGTGGTAATCAGCGGAGCAATAAAGATTGTTGTAAATGTTGATGGCTGACAAGAATAGCGCTCCTGATAAGACTGAAATTGGTGACATTAAAAGATAATACGAAAGGTAATGGCTGTTAGTAGTTGGTGTTAATTGGATCGTGTCGTGTAGGTAATTATCTTTTGTGGTCAATTAGTCAACGGTAAGAGACTGATGCGGGATAGTAGATATATAGATAGACAGAACGATAGACAGATAGACAGATAAACAGACAGACAGAGAGACAAATAGATAGATAGATAGATAGACGACTAAGGTCAAACGTCAAAATTCCTTCGTACTCTTCTTAATCTTAGATGGTTATTTACTTCCCTTTAATCAGAATAAATACATAGATGGAATTTTTCTCATTGTTTTAATACGAGGCTAATCAACACTAGACCACAGACAAGTTGTACCATTTGTGTTTATGTCGTCAGATGGTCGAATTACTTTACGTTAACTCACACACACAACTACCTACACCACCAAGCGTCATATATACACACATAAATTTGTCTTTATGTCAACACCTGGTGGAATTATTTAGTTTAAATCACATAATACCTGTCAGTTCTGCTATACAAACTTGATTGAACATTGCTGAACATTTCTTGACTAGTTTTGACTCACCCGTAATGTTCCCCATCAGCTGGTCAGTATTACCTGGTGGTTAGTTGTGCAGAGTGGGTGTGGCAAGAACAATGTTCAATTAAGTTTGTGTTGGGGAATTGACAGGTGTAATGTGATTTAATGTCATGGAATTCGACCATTTGATGACATAAAGACAAATTTATGTGTGGATGTATGACACTTGGTGGTGGTGAGGGCCCTTGACAATAACAGAGATCTGCTGATATTACCCTGTTATTTACTGGATCCTGGGATTATGAACACCCTCGTGATGAAGCTGTACTGTACACATTATAGCATACCAGGGAGGTGCCGCAGGTGGGTGAAGGAGGTACTGTATACTCACCCACGAAAGTCCCGCCGTCTCTCCTCCTGAACCACGAACCCCGAGAATCAGACTCGTGAACCCGAAGCAGTAGACTGATGCATTTTTCTGTCCATAAATGCTTCGGATTCATGAGTCTGAATCTCGGGGTTCGTGGTTCAGGAGGAGAGGCGTCAGGTCTATTGTGGGTGACTTTGCATTATGTATTTCTTTGCTTGGATACCTAAGGTGTTTGGCCACTTACCTCGAGTTAGTTATACACTAGGAAAAATATCTAG
>NW_024725226.1:5000-52500 GCF_018991925.1 Homarus americanus | reverse complement strand
CCTTTAGTTAGTGTTCCTTTATAACACAACAACCAGGACACTAGAGGTTATGTAAGTCATGGCAGGTGAGCACTGTGTAACGTTGAAATATTCAGTCAACCGGAGCGTTTGTGTGCCAGATCTCTGAAGGTATAACATACAGTATTTCTAAAGGAGTTAAATAATATATGCTAAGAATTTACATAACACACACACACACACGCACGATACAACCAAAAGCACTTACTTGATGATCTAAATTAAAAACTAACTTGTGAAATTAAAATAATAATTCCCTGGTGAGGTGAACAATGGAGGCGTCCTGAGGTACACAACTAAATCAACCTGTGGTGGAGTAGGAGCGTAAATAAGAGGTCGGTGGAGTGATAAATTTAGCCAGCCAGGAGGTGTGAGAGTGGCTGGTGATCCATCCACCTCACAGAGACACACAGTTTGGTCTTTGATGTTGAGGATTTTATTTATGTGTGAAGTGGTTGGTTGAGTCTAGTGCCTTTAGTCAGTGAGAGTACTACTACTACTATCACTCCCGTTATAACCATGCATTCTCCATCATTTTGTTACCTAGCTATCCTACTACTACTACTACTACTAATAATAATAATAATAATAATAATAATAATAATAATAATAATAAAAATAATAATAATAATAATAAAAATAATAATAATAATAATAATTTCAGTAGCCGAATAACATCACGCAAAATAAAAATCAGTTATAACCTTCAGGAACAAGCCTCTTCAGCCTCACATACCCATAATGCACCTAACATATCTATAACACCTATTTACCTGTTCCTCATTACATAATCCATAAAATGTATTCAAGTTCATTAATCTCTTTTTTCATTACTTTTTTTTTAAGGTTCTCACAACATGCACGTGTAGGAAGCCTGGGTTTCGATATTCTACACTGAGCAAGGTGGGTAAATATGTTGGTGTTGCTCGCGTGTCATAGATGGTATCAGAGGGAAGGATGAATGGTCTTAACTAGAGGTTGTGGTGTGACAGTCATTGCTCACCCAGGTAGCCACGTCGGGCGGGGTCAACCAGCCGGGCGACACGAACATATATACATGCATACATACATACACACACACAAGACAGCATGGGCTACCCAAAACAGAAATTACAACACCGCCACATCAGCACAACACCAACACAGCATCAGCACAACGTCAACACAACACCAACACAACACCAACACGACGCCAACACAACACCAACACGACGCCAACACAACACCAACACGCGACGCTAAACACAATGACCACCTCAACACCAACACAATGCTACTCAACACCAATACAACACCAACACAACACACACCACCTTAACACCTCTAACACATCACCACCTCAACACCAACACACATTAGTTTTAACACTAATATAACAATTATCTCTAACACTACCTTTAATTAACACAACATCACCCTCAACACCAACACAACATCATCCTCAACACCAACACAACCCTCAACACCAACACAACACCCACACAACACCACCCTCAACACCAACACAACAACACTCTCAACACCAACACAACACCAACACTACCCTCAACACCAACACAACACCAACACAACACCACCCTCAACACCAACACAACATCATCCTCAACACCAACACAACCCTCAACACCAACACAACACCCACACAACACCACCCTCAACACCAACACAACAACACTCTCAACACCAACACAACACCAACACTACCCTCAACACCAACACAACACCAACACAACACCACCCTCAACACCAGCACAACATCACCCACAACAACATCACCCTCAACACCAGCACAACACTAACACACACACCCCGTCTTCACAGGCTTGTATGGTCAGCCAAATAGGGCCTCGTTATCAGGCAGGATCAGCCCTGACTAATAAGCTGGTCATTTCCAATTTAATTCATGAAAAGATAACAGGTGAAGCCTCATGACAGCCGGGCCTTAATTAAGATAACTCATCGCGGTTATCATTATTTTAATTAACTGACGGGTCCCAGTTATGCGCTTACGAGTTATCACCAAGACTACTTTTCAAACTTACCATTAACAAAAACAAGGAATTTAATTTGAATATAAAATTAAAACCAAATTAGTTTAATATCCTTCAATGAACGAAATATTTGGTGTAGTGATAAATATTACAAAATTTCTAGTGTTTAAATGAATATATAATTATAATAAAGTAACATTTTAGTACCAATATTCATCTCTGGATTAGAGTAAATTAGTAACTGGAAAGAGAAGCATATAAGACGAATTACCTTTTTGCTATTGGGAATGATGGAAGTTGTAATTTTATTGATGAAAGTAATATCACATGTGTCTATATGCATTAGTGAGAACAGCGACTGGCACAAATGAGCATAAGTCCGCCGGGAACCTCACAGAATACATCTCCATTATTCAGAAAAGGTTGGCAATTAATCCCGCTGTCACACCTAATTTTCGGGCGATTCACAGCCATATTCAGTGAGTACAGACAACTACCGGGGGTAAGCTCTCCCCGACGCGATCAAAGACATACATGTGTTAACAGGATGATGTGGGTATGTGTGTGAGGTTTTAAGGTAGATATGTATGTGAACTCATGTACACATATAACAAATATATACAGACACACATGGACTCACACTGACCCCTCACATACACCTCCACACACACACACACACACACACCTCACATGGGGAAAATTACCTCACTGAAGACATCCTGACACGAGTGACATCTTTATCTTTTACCCGTAGAACATAACAAACCCACCAGGAGGTCTGACACACCTGCCGGGAGCACACCTGGTCTGGGGAAGGGGGAGGGGGGAGACTCGGCGACCCCACAGCCTCTACTTGTTACCTGTCCTTAGTGAGACCGATTCGGGTACGTGTTTTCGGATATCTGAATGAGGTAACTGGTCTCTTTGTTTTTTTTGGGGGGTTATGTTTTCTGATATTCTCAATGGGGATAACTAGTCTTTTGTTAAGTTTATTCATGTTATCGAGTTGCTGTAGGGGATAAGGAATCTTTTGTGGGAGTGATTTGTAGTCGAGAAAGTATAGCCAATTCATTCAAGTGGTTTTTTTTTCTGTTATTGGCAATATTTGTGATAGCTGGCAATGATAGAAGTATTCCTACATTTATGATAACCGGCAAATATAGCGAAAGCATAGAGGAATTCCGGAAATCAGTTATATTTTAAGATACTTGAAGATTATACCCAGTTCCTTGTTAAGATGGATTTATTTCCAGTCTGTAGGGAGATGTAGAGACATTAAACTTATCTGAGGGTTGGCGACCACAGCCCCCGTACCGATTTTTTTTTTACTGTCTTTAGAAATACTTCCCCGGCTATTTGGGATCTCTAGGGGCTACAGCTTTATTTTATTTTATTATTTTTTATTTATTTTTTAGATTCAATTTAATTTTATTTAATTTTATTTATTTTATTTTATTTTGTATTATTCCTTCGTCTATTTTATGGCTTTCCATGGCCCAATAATCTTGACTTGTATTAATCATTATACGTGTATCATCATGCCCCCAATCTTAATTAAAGGGCAAAAATATTTAATTATATTTCATTATATATTTGGACAAGATAACAAAAAAAAAATTATTAGGATATAGACTATATAATTATACGATATTGTTTTAGTTATATGATACAGTATATATATATATATATATATATATATATATATATATATATATATATATATATATATATATATATATATATATATATATATATAAATAAAAGGAAAAGGGAAACAACGGAGCCCGTTTTTTTCCGTGATTTATCAAGATTTATCTTATCCACGTTTTCATTAGGATCTACATGAAATATATATATTAGTGAGGACAATACAAAACAATGTATTTTTTTTCAAATCAGACTGCATTTTCAATTTCTCATTTATATACCCGAGCTGCACAATATATGGATTGGCCAATTATAGCAATGAGTCTCTTGTCGTATATTAATTAGAGCATTATTTCGTTGATTGATAGAAATTTTGTGTACTGGAAAACTAATGTCCAATGTTTTCCCATAATATTCGACATTATTCTCAGTACATAATTGGCAGCGGCGGAAATGAATTAAAAAAAATTACTTCACTTTTGTCAACATCACTAGAGCTCTCGAGTCAAGTTGTGGTTTTTTGTTCAGTGAGGAGAACCTTTGTGTGTGTGAGGTGGGTAGTGTTTGCCTGGGAGTACTGGCAGTCATAAACCAAGCGGGCGAGAAGAGAGAAAGAGTAGTACGTGCTGCTACAGCCTGGGTCGTGTTGATGGTTAGGACTGATAAGAGCTCCACGGTGAGAGAGTTCAGGCCCCAACACTAGTCACAGCTCCTTACTTGATCATTCTAATTTGTTGGGTCTGGACTGGAGGCTCTATCACTCGTATATTTTCGTCCGGGGTCTGATTCCCAGGTATGTTCTGATGTCTTGTTTTGGAGAGACTCTCAGATGGTGCGCTGTCTTAATCTCTTCTTGCATCTCGTTCTTATGAAAAGTTGGCATTATCTTCAGTGCTTGTTTTTGTACTGGTGTATATCACTTCTCTTTGTCTTTAGTCTTTACTTGGAAAATAAATTAGAGTTTTTTGTAGATTTTTAAAGCAAATGCTAAGGAACCAGGTTTTATTTTATTGTTAAAAACTATTTAGTTTCCTGTCGAGTACTATACGTCTCGTGTTTCTCTATATGATTTACTGCAGACACTAACCTTACCTCCTTCACTGTTCAATACTTGTTGGTGTTTGTTTAAGGATCATATATCACACACACACACACACACACACACACACACACACACATGTGCGCTCGCGCTAGGGTAGAACTCTATGAAGAAACACAGTGATAACGAAGGCAGTGCAGACAATTACACTATGGGAGTCACTATCGGATGACCCACGTGGAGATGGTAACGATGATAGACCTTCTATAATATAGGGGTGAGAATAGACGAATGAAACACGTTGGATAGATAACAAGGGATCGGATATACAAGACGCAGGTGAGACGCAGGTGATAACTGGACGAAAACACGAGGCAGGATAACGACGGGATAAGTGAAGGATGAAAAACGTGTGATAAAACGGTGGCTGTAAATAATATAAGAGAAGGAAGCATCACGAAGGATAATAATGATATATAAGTGAAGGAGATACATAGATAAACAACAGAGGATAATGAAACAAAAGTAAAGTTGTGAGAAAGGGAAAATTGGAGGAAGAATTAAGATGTTTTTCAGGAGATGAATCTTTTATCCTTGGAAGCAAAGTGATTCCTCTACGACACCTGCAGTATGTTCAAGTCTCATGGAGGGAGACTGGTGAGGTGTTTGAGATAGATGGAGGGAGAGACTGGTGAGGTGTTTGGGGTGGATGGAGGGAGAGACTGGTGAGGTGTTTGAGGTAGATGGAGGGAGAGACTGGTGAGGTGTTTGAGGTAGATGGAGGGAGAGACTGGTGAGGTGTTTGAGGTGGATGGAGGGAGAGACTGGTGAGGTGTTTGAGGTGGATGGAGGGAGAGACTGGTGAGGTGTTTGAGATAGATGGAGGGAGAGACTGGTGAGGTGTTTGAGATAGATGGAGGGAGAGACTGGTGAGGTGTTTGAGATAGAGAAAATAATAATATATTTGAAGAAAAAAATATACCACATGGAAATTATTGGCATTTTGGATTTTAAAAGACCTATCTATCTATCTATCTATCTGTCTATCTATCTATCTATCTATCTATCTATCTATCTATCTATCTATCTATCTCCGGTAACCTCACACCATTCTGAACATAGACAGAGGAACTGGTTTATCCTCCAGCTCAGGGTGAGAAAAAAACCTGACCAGCTAGTTCAATGTCTCCCTCTCCCTGTGATATTAGCGACTGACCAGTGGGGTGTGAGGCAGACCATAGCTAGACCAGGGCCAGACCAAAGCCAGACCATTGCCAGACCAAAGCCAGGACCAGGATTATATGGATTCTAGTCCTTTATAGATTTTTAAACGAAGCTGATTTATCTATTAGGAGTTGAACCTATTATGACCTGGACTTATTAACAATGGCGTTTTGTTAATCCGTAATGGTATGGTTAGGTTAGGTTAAGTTAGGTTACGGTGGGTTAGGTTAGGTTTTGTTTTGTTTGGTTTGGTTTGGTTTGGTTTGGTTAGGATGGGTTAGGGTAGGTTAGGTTAGATTAGACTAGCTTAGGTTAGCTTAGGTTAGGCTAGATTATGTTATGTTATGATGGGTTAAGGTTTATAAGAATAAGCACAAGGGCCTATTAAGACCGAGGGAAGGGCCCATTTAGCCAACCATGGGGCCCAGACCACTACAGAGCACTGAGCAGCCTAAACTGTTCCGGGCTGTCTCACGCAGCAACACCTTCAACCAGTGCATCTGACGCCTACCTGGAGAACACGGGGAACACGTTATATAGTAATTGATATGGCCATGTACTGTTGTGTACAGGGGGGAGACAGGTGGATGGTGGGGAGGTGCATGAGGGGGGCAGGTGCATGAAGGGGAGGAGGGAGAGGTGTTGGGGAGAGTAAAGGAGACGCTAAGAAGAGGTGTATGTATGTATGTATGTAGGTGGTCTGTAATTCTGAGGTGACTGTTTAGAACTTTATATGGATCTGCAGTTCTAATAGACGTCCCAGTACTAAAAGGTCCCTAATGTTAAAAGTTTCAACTCATAATAGGCCCCACTGCTAAAAGGTCCCTCGTCATAATAGGCCCCAGTGCTAAAAGGTCCCTCGTCATAATAGGCCCCAGTGCTAAAAGGTCCCTCGTCATAATAGGCCCCTCTGCTAAGATGTCCCAATCTTATTAGGCCCCAGTGCTAAAAGGCCCCTCGTCATAATACGTTCCAGTGTTAAGAAGCACCTCTCCGTATATATCATGAAACACACTGTACCTCTCTGTCTGTTAGCATGAAACACACTGTACCTCTCCGTATATATCATGAAACACACTGTACCTCTCCGTATATATCATGAAACACACTGTACCTCTCTGTATATATCATGAAACACACTGTACCTCTCTGTATATATCATGAAACACACTGTACCTCTCTGTATATATCATGAAACACACTGTACCTCTCTGTATATATCATGAAACACACTGCACCTCTCTGTATATATCATGAAACACACTGTACCTCTCTGTCTGTTAGTGAAAACACACTGTACCTTTCTATATATCATGAAACACACTGCACCTCTCTATATCATGAAACACACTGTACCTCTCTGTATATATCATGAAACACACTCTGTCTAATAGTATGAAACACATTTTACCTCTGTATATATCAGAAACACACTTACCTCCGTATATATCATGAAACACACTGTACCTCTCTGTCTGTTAGCATGAAACACACTGTACCTCTCCGTATATATCATGAAACACACTGTACCTCTCCGTATATATCATGAAACACACTGTACCTCTCTGTATATATCATGAAACACACTGTACCTCTCTGTATATATCATGAAACACACTGTACCTCTCTGTATATATCATGAAACACACTGCACCTCTCTGTATATATCATGAAACACACTGTACCTCTCTGTATATATCATGAAACACATTTTACCTCTCTGTTGCAGCCTTAACGCCCTGCCAAAGTATATTACTGATGATTATTAAGAGGAAATATTACGTGATATTTCGTCCGATATTAATAGCTGGGAGAACCAATTATTACCATCAAAGAGAAAAATTCTGTATTCAAATTTAAACATTTAATTTAAAACTCGGAGAGGATGGCCATTTATTTTTGGTGTTTTATTTGTTTAGCGTTTTTTTTTAAGTGCACCTGAAAGAGTAAATGATTTTTTTTACACTTATTATTACGACGACTGATAGAACTCTGTGTGTGTGTGTGTGTGTGTGTGTGTGTGTGTGTGTGTGTAGTTTTGTAAGTGTATACACACATGCGAGGGTTTTTGCTTGGTAAAAATAACAGCTCGAGGGACGTACTGGTAGGAACAATAACTGACATAATGATAAAGTTTGAGTCATTCATTTATTATCGTACTGTAATTAATTCTTTGGCTACAATTATTCATCAAAGTCTTGGTAAATAACGAGGAATTATTTATATTTATAAGGCAACAAAAAGTTATACTAAACGCTACCGTAATATATAACTCTCGGTATATATTGACTTTGATATATAATGGTTAAGTCACTTCAATAGTTTTATTCAGATGACAATGATCTCGAACCTGACATATTTGATTAGTTATAATTATTATTATTATTATTATTATTATTATTATTATTATTATTATTACTTAAATATTACTATTTGATTAATCAAAAGGAATATCTGGAACAATGGGTTGATCTGATGTCCTTGAGCACCTCGGAGACGACCACACAGCTCACCCACAGGTCTTCCTACATAACTGAGTCACCAGCTTCTATTTGTATCTCTGTCTCGCCATTTTGGTTCCTAACTCGATGCTTCATTTTATTTATTGGTGTAGGTTAGTAATTTATAAAGACAACTCGATTTGTTCTTCTAAATAATAATAAAAAAATAATTGTAATTAATGTAAGTCAATGAGAAAGTGTTATGAATAAGTAGCCAAGTGTGGTGAGTCCTTCATTCCTCCTCCTCCACGTGTTATGACTGATGACCACACTAGTTGAGGTGAGTCTACTCTCCAGCCTCGCTCCTCCTCAGTACTTTACCGGAAATATATAATCAAACTCTATGCTCTTGAGGATGGATATACAGGACACTTATCATTGTCACTGTGTCATGGGTACTACACCGGTATTCCGTAAATGTCAGTAACTTCCCCAGGACGAGACAAGAAGTAGTGACCTGGAGACCGTCTGCCCCGCTCCCAGGACTTAAGAGCTGTACCACGACAACAAACGGAAGTTAATGAGAATACTACGACCTTTATTGGTCCCACAAGCCGTGTAGGGACGGAGGAGAACAATATACTCCCTCGCTAAACACTGACACGGGTCGCGCCTCTCCCTTGTTGGTTAAACGTAAATCGAAGCAAATATTTTCTAGTTGCGTTGGTCAGCTCTATGATCGCCCTCTCCCAGCTGATGGGGTGAGTGTGACAGAGCGAATTTTTAGCAGTTGGTAAGATTAATATCACGGTCGTTTTTCCATCATGACGCCTCTTTGGATCAGGTGAAACTAACCTAACCTAACCTAACTTAGCCTAACCTAACACCTAACTTATCCTAATGGCTGGTATTTGCAAAATTTTGGTCTTTTTCGTCTTTGATCTTTTACCAATCAACTTTTTTTTTTTTTTTTTTAGTCAAGGTTTGAGGTCTTTTCGGTATGCGGTCATTTCAGTGCTGTCCTGAATAAGTAATTTTTCTAGTTGTCTTGTACGATATTAATAAACCACTAACATGATTTTTCAGTTTAAACCATAATACATCAATCACTATGTATATATAAATGTATATATATCAATCATGAATACAATGACCAATGAAAATTAAAATGAAAAATAAAATTATATAAATTTATCATACAGCATTAATTACTCCTATACATTTTTACAGCCTTAAACAAAACAACAACAACAACAACACATCTGATCATTTAGTAACGTCACACCTTAGAGGAATATTGTTAGTTGTTAATTATAACTTTCCACCACACAATAATTACGTCGACTGAGTCTTTGAACTTGCCATCAAAGAGACGAATTTAAACCTCTGCCAAGTTTTAAGACACCGGTTCTTTACGGTCACCGGGATCAGGAATCACATTTGGAGTTTTATTTTTTCTCTCACTGGTTTATAGATGATTGCTAAACCTCAGAGGGACTTCTTAAAACCGAGGGAAATTTAAATGTAATAACAAAGACACAAATATGTAGTGTTTTTGTAGTGTTTGGGTATAATTAGAGGATAATAATCAGACTTATGACTGGATAATTAGACTTTTCTGGAAGGGTTATTAGACTTAGGATAAACTAACTCGACTGTAATAAAAAAAACTGCAATGGTGATCTACACTGAATGAATATAATCTTTATAAAGCCGACGATTTAATGACTTGGTGAGCCAGAACGATACACTTGGTGAGCCAGAACGATACACTTGGTGAGCCAGAACGATACACTTGGTGAGCCAGAACGATACACTTGGTGAGCCAGAACGATACACTTGGTGAGCCAGAACAAAACACTTGGTGAGCCAGAACGATACACTTGGTGAGCCAGAACAAAACGCTTGGTGAGCCAGAACGATACCTTGGTGAGCCAGGGAACGATACACTTGGTGAGCCAGAACGATACTAGCAGTGAGCCAGAGACAAAACACTTGTGGTGAGCCAGGAACGATACACTTGGTGACCAGAACAAAACATGGTGAGCCAGAGACGATACATGGTGAGCCCAGAACAAAAACACTTGGTGAGCCAGGTGATACACTTGGTGAGCCAGAACGATACCTTGAGCCAGAACGATACACTTGGTGAGCCAGAACAAACACTTGGTGACAGAGACATTACACTTGGTGAGCCAGAACGATACACTTGAACCCAGAACGATACACTTGGTGATGAGGAACGATATTACATGGTGACAGAACAAAAACACTTGGTGACAGAACGATACCTTGGTGAGCCAGAACGATACACTTGGTGAGCCAGAACAAAACACTTGGTGAGCCAGAACGATACACTTGGTGAGCAGAACAGTGTCTACTTGGTGAGCCAGAACGATACGCCCAGTGAGCCAGAGACAAACACTTGGTGAGCAGAACGATGCCTTGGTGAGCCAGAGACAAAACACTTATGGTGAGCCAAGACGATACATGGTGAGCAGAACAAAACCTTGAGCCAGAACAGTACACTTGGTGAGCCAGAGACGATACACTTGGTGGCCAGAACATTTTGCTTGATGAGCCAGAGCAGTATGGTGAGCCAGAACGATACACTTGGTGAGCCAGGAACGATACATGGTGAGCCAGAGCAGGCACACTTGGTGAGCCAGAGACAAAACACTTGGTGAGGCTGGCAGTGAGGCCAGGCGATACACTTGGTGAGGCAGAGACAAAGGCGCACTTGGTGAGGCCCAGAACGATGCATGGTGACGAACAAAAGGCCTTGGTGAGCCAGAGACATTACACTTGGTGAGCAGAGACGATGTGGTGAGGCCAGAGAACGATGCACTTGGTGAGCCAGAGACAAAACACTTGGTGAGCCAGAGACGATGCCTTGGTGAGCCAAGACGATACCTTGGTGAGCCAGAACGATACACTTGGTGAGCCAGAACGATACGCGGTGGTGAGACAAAACACTTGGTGAGCAGAACGATACATAGTGAGCCAGAACGATACTTGGTGAGCCAGAACAAAACCTTGGTGAGCCAGAACGATACACTTGGTGAGCCAGAACGATACACTTAAAGTGGTAGAACGATACTTGGTGAGCCAGAACAAAACACTTGGTGAGCCAGAACGATACACTTGATGAGCCAGGGGAACCAAAACACTTGGTGAGCCAGAACGATACACTTGGTGAGCAAGACAAAAACACTTGGTGAGCCAGAACGATACACTTGGTGAGCCAGACGATACCTTGGTGAGCGGAAGACGATACTTGATGAGCCAGAACATTACACTTGGTGAGCCGAGACGATGCACTTGGTGAGCCAGAGCGATACCTTGGTGAGCCAAGACGATACTTGGTGAGGCCAGAACGATACTTGGTGAGCCAGAACGATACATGGTGAGCCAGAACGATACATGGTGAGCCAGAACGATACCTTGGTGAGCCAGAGACGATACGCGGTGAGCCAGAACGATACCTTGGTGAGGCCAGAGACGATACCTTGGTGAGCCAGAGACGATACACTTGGTGAGCCAGAGACGATACACTTGGTGAGCCAGACGATACCTTGGTGAGCCAGAGACGATGCACTTGGTGAGCCAGAACGATACACTTGGTGAGCCAGAACGATACACTTGGTGAGCAGAACGATACTGCTGTTGACAGAACGATACACTTGGTGAGCCAGACAAAACATGGTGAGCAGAACGGTACATGGTGAGCAAGACGATACACTTGGTGAGGCCAGAACGATACACTTGGTGAGCCAGAACGATACTTGGTGAGCCAGAACGATGATACGCGGTGAGCCAGAACGATAGCGGTGAGCCAGAACGATACACTTGGTGAGCCAGAACGATACACTTGGTGAGCCAGAACGATACACTTGGTGAGCCAGAACGATACACTTGGTGAGCCAGAACGATACTTGGTGAGCCAGAACATTACTTGGTGAGCCCAGAACGATACATGGTGAGCCAGAACGATACATGGTGAGCCAGAACCAAAACACTTAGTGAGCCAGAACATTACGCGGTGAGCCAGAACGATACACTTGGTGAGCCAGAACGATACACTTGGTGAGCCAGAGACGATACACTTGGTGAGCCAGAACGATACTATGGTGAGCCAGAACGATACACTTGGTGAGCCAGAACGATACCTTGGTGAGCCAGGAACGATACACTTGGTGAGCCAGAACGATACACTTAATGGTGAGCCAGAACGATACACTTGGTGAGCCAGAGACGATACACTTGGTGAGCCAGGAACAGTACTTGGTGAGCCAGGAACGATACCTTGGTGAGCCAGGAACGATACACTTGGTGAGCCAGAGCGATACACTTGGTGACGGAACGATACACTTGGTGAGCCAGAGACGATACACTTGGTGAGCCAGGGGAGCAGTACTTGGTGAGCCAGAACGATACACTTGGTGAGGCTGGGAACGATACACTTGGTGAGCAGAACGATACACTTGGTGAGCCAGAACGATACACTTGGTGGGTCAAAGTAAAGCAGCGGAATGGAAAATAGAACCAATGACGTGAAGCATAAAGTCAAACCACCAAACAAAAAAATTGCTTCATGAAAACGAACCAATGAAGCAAACCACATAAACAACAAACCATCGAAGCGAAATCTCGAAACGGAATAAAAAAAAGAAAAGAAAAAAAAAGTAACAAACACGACGGGACACAGCAATAAGACGAACCATCAAACGAACCAATGGAACGAACCATCAGGATGACCCACTTGAACGACCCAGCGCCGTCTGTGAGGATTATCTGGCAAGACGATCAGTGTTGGAACGGATCGCTTCACGCCCGTCCCACACTCCCCCTCCCCTTCCCTTCCCACCCTTCCTCCTCCTCCCTCCTCCTCCTCCTCCTCCTCCTCCTCCTCCTCCTCCTCCTCTCCTTCTCCTCCTTCTTCCTCCCTCCTCCTCCTCTCTCTATGCCTCCCTCCTTTCTATCTTTTATAATCTCATTCCTCTTCTCCCTCTCTATTCTCTTCCTTCTCCTTTCACACCCGAGTCTCTCTATCCTAATTCCAATCCACTTTCCCTCTGCCTCTCCTCCTTTATCTCCTTGTGGTCTCGTTCCTCTTAGTCTCTCTTCTTTTCCATACATCTGAATCTCTATTCTAATTCTTTGTTTATTCATTCATCACTATCTTCCTGTGCCTCTCCCCTTCTCTCCCGCCTCCTCTCATCTCCTCCCTTCCCGTTTTACCCTTCCTTCCGCTTCGCCTCTTCCCTCCAGTCTCTTCAATTTCTTTCCTACCCTTCCTCCTGTCCCTCTTGTCCATTCCTCCCTCTCCCTCCAGTCTCCTCCATTTCCTTCCTCCCTCTACCTCCCGCCTCCTCCCTGCACTTCCTACCCTTCCTTCTCGTCTCCTCCCTTTCCTTCCTCCCTCTCCCTCATGTCTTCCTCCTTCCCTTTCCTTCCTCCCTCCTCCCTCCTAGTCTCCTCCATTTCCTTCCTCCCTCTACCTCCCGCCTCCTCCCTGCACTTCCTACCCTTCCTTCTCGTCTCCTCCCTTTCCTTCCTCCCTCTCCCTCTCGTTATCCTCGTGGAACATCTTCACGGTCCGTCCTCAACGACTCACTCCCTCACTCAGCCCGACCACACCCGTCTAAGGGAGACGAATTACCTGTCTGGAGATTGGCGCAGCTTCGTGTGTGTGTGTGTGTGTGTGTGCGTGTGTGTGTGTGTGTGTGTGTGTGTGTGTGTGTGTGTGTGTGACTCAATGATTACACATGGGATGATCTGGTTGACGAACAAAACAGCTAAACCAAAACTGTGATGGTAAATTTTAAAATAATTTTAAAATGTCGATTATTCAGTACTAATGAAATCATTTGTCATAGTTTTTAAAGTTAGTATATTAATATTTCTTCTATATATCTTATAAAAAGTATATGATACATTTACGGTTTGTGTCTTAAGGTTTCATATACATTTATCTTTTAGAAAAAAATACAATTGGACTCGGTATAGGTCTTATAATAAAAAAAAAAGATTTAATTAAAAGATCAAATTTCGGTGGAAAACTTACATCATGCTGAGATTAATGAGAAGGAAAGAGAGAGAGAGAGAGAGAGAGAGAGAGAGAGAGAGAGAGAGAGAGAGAGAATACAAAAAAGTTAATTGAGAGACGTTCTTGGTCCGCGTGTAGCACTTTATTAACCACAAGACTTGACCCCCAAGGTCTTTATCCCCGGCATCACCTCCGGGACAGCAGGGGGTGATGAGGGGAGGAGAAGGAGTGAGATGTGTAGAGAGATATGAACACCAGAGAAACCCAGATGAGGGAAAGAGGGACTAGTAAATTAGATGTATTGATTGAGAGAAGAAGAGAGAAAGTGGGAGAAAGAGAGGGAGTGAAAGGGTGTGTGTGAGGGAGAAGAGAGAGAAAGTGGGAGTGGGAGAGATAGGAGAGAAAATATGTGTGATAGAAAATGAGATGAACTGAGAAAGGAGAAAGGGAGACAGAAGGGAAAGAGAGAGAGAGTGGGGAGAAAGTGATTAAGACAGAGAGAGAGAGAGAGAGAGAGAGAGAGAGACGTGAAGGAAGAATCCAGGTAGACAGGGTCTTTATCAGTCCCCCTCTGTGTTTTATGAAGACAGGAGGGTTATCCTGCCCCAGGGTGAAGTGACGGGGGGTCATAGTTCCGTCAATATAAAGTAACAGGAAGAGAGGCGTCCAGTATATAAAGTTCCTAGTAATATTTATTCAAGATTCTACTCTCTCGATAATATTAAAAAAAATTCCTCGTTTTTTCTCCCTTGTCTGTCTGTCTGTCTGTCTGTCTCCACTGGGAGGGAAGGAGACGTGGATATGAAGTATTGTCAGAGTTAAAGGAAAGTAATATTGTAAGTAAGAATGACTGTAATAATAACGTAATGGGTTCTTGTGAGTATTTTTTTCATACTTTTTTTTCCATTAACAACCTAACGTAACCTAATCTAACGTAACGTAACCTAACTTACCTTAACCTGACTTACCTAACCTAACCCCCAGGTAACGTTAGGGTGTTCCATCGCGCGCGCGCGTGTGTGTGTGTGTGTGCGTGTGTGTGTGTGTGTGTGTGTACTCCGGGTCTTTGTAGTATTTTTCGGTGAATAAACGTAATTGCAAATTTTATACGTTCACGGTCTATGTACACCGTATACCTGCACAGTCTTTATACATGTCAAACCAATTTTAAACCTGAATGGTGATATTGCTGAATTAATAATAATAATAATAATAATAATAATTATTGTTATTATTATTATTATTATTATTATTATTATTATTATTATTGTTATTATTAGCAGTAGTATTAAAAGAGCCAGCGTCGACAGCCATATAAAACAGGCTTATACCGGAAACGTAAATAAAGTGACCACGACCATAATAAAGGTAAATTCTTATCTAGTGGATCAGACATTCCGTCCCGGCAGGTGGACTCCAGGGCACGACTCCCCGGGCAGGTGTCTGCAGGAGTCCGCCCATAGTGTTCTTCTCTTCATCCGTGTCTGCTCTGTCTGCTGTAATTACGTGAACGTCTGCTGAACCCACCCGCCTCTCTGTTGTAATCTAAAGGCCGTAAATTGTATTGATACCAGTAGGTTAAACTCTCTATGTAGTTGAATCTATCCATAATACTTATGTAACATATTGGTTTGGTCAAAAGGTCAGAGGGTCAATGAAGACTTGGTGTGTGTGTGTGTGTGTGTGGGGTACAGAGGTTGATCGAGTGCGGTCATGTTTCTTGTCGCGATAAGGTCTTGGACAAGGGAAAACACAGGACCTCGGTGTTTGTTGTGTTGTAACGCAGGGAGTCACGTCTGAGGCGAGTGTCGTGACCCCGTGTAGTACTTGTAGGTGTAAATGATCGTCTGGTGATGAAACTTGTGGACGTAATTGATCATTGTTTATCATTTGATCAGCTTTTGGGTTTTTTTATATTCCTCCATTTGATCAGCAGGGTCTTGGTGTAGTTGATCTCCTTGGGTTGATCAGTCTCCGGGGATAGCTGATTCCTGGGTAAAGAATGACGAAGTTCCTATTACGATTTTTTTTCTTTGTCTTTTTATTTTTGTTCGTCTTTACTGTAATATAATTTGGTAGTATTTTTATTAGTCTTTTTCTCTTTTGTTCCATCTTTTATTTTTTGCATTCTGTTTCACACACACACACACAAACACACACACACACACACACACACACACACACACAAACACACACACACACACACACACACACAATTTTCTTCTGGGGAAAATAGGTGAAAACAGAGGAAAATGAAACTCCTCCTCAAGACAGAACCAATTGAAGAGAGTTTAATATCCGCGTCAAGACCAAGTATATGTTCCTAGTCAATAAACTATACAAGTGAGTGGGTTCAATATCCTGTCATGCTTGTAGCCCCACGAGGACATCCACTCGAACCCGCCTTCCCTCCTGAACCCAGATGAAGGGTACAGGAGCTTTTATTGAGTATATTGTTTATCGCTATTATTTGGGTGGTGGGGAGGATCACCTGAAGATTAGACACTCCAGTTTATTTCACCTGATGATTAAATACCCGAACGCTTATAATAATAATAATAATAATAATAATAATAATAATAATAATAATAATAATAATAATAATAAACAGACACTGAGAAGGGTGACATAACTTGTTTCCATAATTTGAAGTTATTTTTTGCAGGTTTATTCTATTAAATTATTATCAAACTCTTAGGAAGAGTACCCACTTCTCCTGTGGATCTTAAGGTCCTCCTGGCATCCACTCGAGCCTGACGTCTGTTTGTAAACATTGGCCAGGCGTGAGTGATGTCTCCAGGTATACTGTCCTATATAGGTTTAAGGGCAGGGCCAGGAATATCCCAAGGAAGGCCTAAGGCACTGTCTTTCTAGGTGCCAGCAAACAGACGGAAGGTCACTACTGCCAAGAATATACGAGTATTAATGATGGCCACAGGATATTTCGCTGCACGTACCGTAGGACAGACGAATGCTCCATAGGGTCGGAAATATTCTAAGGATATTCCAGGACTCTATTGTAACAATTCTTTAGGTACTGGAAAACAGACAGACGCCCCACAGTAACATGAGAATTATAAATGGATGCTGGGCAACAGAGGGACACTCTACAAGGACGAGAAGATCCCAGGAATGATGTAGGACGCTGTCTATGCTGCAGGTCCTGCAGGATAAACGGACACTCCCCGGAGACAAGAATACCCCAGGAGGTATCTCAGGGTTCTGTCTAACCTTAAGATGCCTGGGAATAGACGGACGCTCTACAGAGACAGGAATATCCCAGGAGGCGTCTCGAGGCTCTTATCTCTGTCAGAGTGACGAGGGTTGCGCTCTGGTGGCCGGGGCGGGTGGGGGTGTGTCTGTACAGTATGTGTGTCTGTGATCATTACCCCTCGCTAGTGCCGTAATTTACTCCAATCGCGTCATTATTTTCATGGTTCAGATGGTAAATTTATGTCATTTCGAGTGTAATTTCCCCCGTCCGTGTAATTCCTGATGCGCTACGGATTCTGCTCGTATTTTCTTGATAGTTTCCTGTGTTTGTTTTCCTGTATTTTCTCTCTTCCTTTTTTTTTTCGTTGTCTTTTGGTTGTTTTCATGTCGTAATTTTAGCGAGTTGTGTCTTTAATTTCCTACTCTCTCTCTCTCTCTCTCTCTCTCTCTCTGTTCCAACGAGATAACAGTCATCATGTGTCGTCAACCTCTGTCACAAATTACATCAATTGTGTCATTATATCATTCCCTCATCTCCTTGTTATCTCTTTTTCACGTCTTATTCTCTCAATTTTCTCATTTTCTTTATCTCTATGTTTCCGTGTGTGTGTGTGTGTGTGTGTGTGTGTGTGTGTGTGTGTGTCCTGTTGTCCCCTTCCTTTGTGTTGTTATTTTCTCAATGATGACGTAATTGCCTTCTTAGATAGATAGATAGATAGATAGATAGATTGATATATAGATAGCCTTGTCTACCATTTTCTACACTTGTCTTGCGTCACTTTCTCTAATAACCTAACCTAACGTAATTATGTTTTGCCGACGGTTTTTGGTGTGTTTTAAATGATTCTGACCTACTTCCAAATAAGTACGTGAGCGAAACGATAATTTTACCTTTTTTTCTGCCTAAAACCCCACTAAATGATATACAAATACACGTTTACATCACAGATTAATCCCATTTATTTTTCTGTCAACAAATGTATATGTCATGGGTATATTTATATTTACACAATCAAGTAAAAATTGTGCAACGTTATGTAAAAGAAATAGATAAATGTCAGGCTATTTTTTCACGTGTTAGTAATGATGGCTGTCAACTATATATTGTAAATTTTGAGTTTCAAGAAAAAATAGACTTACTTTGACCCAAATGTCGAATTAAAAATATATTCCCATGTTTTTGCTGTGTAGATAAAATTACTCGAAAATTTTAATTGTATTTTTTCAGTTATCATTTATGCTTGTAATCAACACAATGTAAATCCAAAATAAACTAAGAAAAAAAAGTAGACTGAAAAATAGAACTCAAAATATATTTCCATTTCTTTCGTTTTTCTCTTTTTCTCATTTTTTTCCTTGCTTCACTACACATCATAATTGTCTACGTGGCCTCTCAATAGCTTCAGTCAGAGAGTGAACACAGTTAGCATCTATTTCACTCCATTACCTGGCGAGGCGTTATGTAATTTCTATGCAAATGAGGTGAAGTGGAGGCAGTGTGTTTTTTTCATGTGGGACAATTAAGTCGTCTCGGTCAAACTGGTGATGAAAGGTGGGTCAGGTTGGCGGGGTCGAGTGTATTAACTTTGTTGGCTTTACCTTACTGGGGGTTCATCAAATGGGCCCCAGTCTCTATTAGGCCCCAACCTAACCTAACCTTAATCCCACTTAACCAAACTTAAACTTAACCTTTACCTACACTAACTTACCTTTACCTAACATAGCTTAACCTATTCTAAACCTAACTTAGTCTAACCTAGCGTAACCTGACCTAACTTAATCTAATCTAACTTAACCTAATCTAACCTAACTTAACCTAACCTAACGCAACCTAAACTAAAATAACTTGACCATTAGAATTGGAACCCATCCTAAACTGACATCACTTACAATTGATATTGAAACAGTTTATTTAGCCAGAAAAACACAGATACAGAGTGGATAATAATAACAATATTAACATGGCTGAACCAGTTGAGAACCTGAGCTCTCTTTGAGGCACCTGATATATACTATACATTTATCTCAAGGAAGTATTATGTAACGTTTAGTATCATCTGGAATAGTACAATAGCATGGTGGTAATAAGAACATGTTACCACGGTTATCACTTCGTTATTTATTTATATTATTTATTTATATTTTTTTTATGGGCTCCAAATGTTATAGACGAGAATAACTGGAATTATGAACGTACTGATATATGGACGCACGGATTTCTGGAAGTACGGAATTACGAACGAACGGATTTATGGAAGTACGTGTTTATGGAATTACGGATTTATGAACAAAACAGTACTAGTGAAAGTCGTCCCTTGTAAACACACATGTAGCAGAGACTAGGTATTATAAAACACTTGGATGCGTGTGTCATCCAAAACAGTAATTTTGATTCACCAAAGCGCTTCTGAAAGTCGAACACAGAGTAAGTTTGAACACAAAAATTTAGTCGGTGTAAAAGGGTTAATGTGTATGCACGAGGGTTGATGTGTATGCGCGAGGGTTGATGTATGCACGAGGGTTGATGTATGCACGAGGTTGATGTGTATGCACGAGGGTTGATGTGTATGCGCGAGGGTTGATGTATGCACGAGGTTTGATGTGTATGCACGAGGGTTGATGTGTATGCACGAGGGTTGATGTATGCACGAGGTTTGATGTGTATGCACGAGGGTTGATGTGTATGCACGAGGGTTGATGTATAATGCAGTGATCATTTTATTGAGGGGTTAAAGCATAAAACATCAGAAAACCCGATGAACGCGACCAAATTTAGTGTCCCCTCATCCACCCTACTGATGGGGACAATGAAAACCAAAAAAAGTTGTTGAAACTGGTGTGTCCGTCAGCAGTTAAAGGTCAACTTGATGACATACGACCTCTGACTTCTCGTAACTAAACCGATACGCTGAAAAAACATGAGAGAGAGAGAGAGTAAAATTATTGGAGTTTAGCCCACGAGTGAGTGTCGAAAAGGAAACAAAACATTATTTTAAAACGAAGAGAAAGTAAACAAAGAAAGCAATGTAAAATCTGACTGTTGTAGTCCTGTGGAACGAGATGATAAGTCTGAGTTAAGTGAAGTTAGTAGGGCCTATATCTATAGCTATATCTCTATCTATCTCATCTATATATATATATATATATATATATATATATATATATATATATATATATATATATATATATATATATATATATATATATATATATATATTATTCGTGTGAAACGATGTGTCAATTCCAATATCATTCCCGAAATTTAAAAAAAAATGTTTTACGTTATTTATTCTGGGCAGTAAAATTAATGCATGGATTGACACCGGAGAGCGGAAACAGCAGGTAACAGTGACCAGCCAGTGAGCAGCGTCCAGATAAATGCCGCGGCGGCCTGGCGCTCATTACTGTTAGATTAATGGTTAATAGTGAGAATTATGACGAGTTTTATGGCAGTTTTTATATGTTTAGTGATGCCGTCCTGAGCCTGGTGCGCTGATACTGTTTTGGGGCGAATTTTATGTGAGTTCATGAGTGTGAACTCATGTGTGTACTCACATAACTCCACACATGCCTTTGTTCACACACACACACACACACACACACACACACAGACACACACACACACTCTCTCTCTCTCTCTCTCTCTCTACATATATTATTTGATTATAGCAGTCTTTGTCAGCTTACACACCCACGTTTCCAGCGCTAGAAGACACACTTTCACAATTTCACAACAGTTGTGTTGCCCAGATGTGTAAGAACACGCGAGAGTTAAAGTCCCCAGGAAGGACTCTTGGGTCTACGGTGTTTAAAGAGACCAGTTTGTCCAGGTCTCTGGTAGGTGTCTGTAGTTCCAGGTCCCTGGTAGGTGCCTGTGGCTCCAGGTCCCAAGTAGGTGTCTGTGGGTCCAGGTCCCAAGTAGGTGTCTGTGGGTCCAGGTCCCTGGTAGGTGCCTGTGGCTCTAGATTCCCGATAGGTGAATGTGGTTCCAAGTATAAATAATAATAATGGTTGCCCCTCGTGTAACGAGGATGGCGTACCCAAGGGCACGAACTGCATGACCCAGTGTCAAGGAATAGTCCGAGAAAACCGGACAACTCACCAACTGCACTGGCTAACCATTACCCCGGAACATGATTCGCAAATCGATTAACATCCAGGTTCCCAATAACTGGCGTAAGGAAACTTGCCCATAGTTTTACCCTGCCCGGGGAGGGTATGCGAGGCGAGCATGCTAACCATCACACCACAGGTCGCCAGGTACACCAGTAGTGTCTGGTGATCGAGATCCGCGGTATAGCACTGTGGGTACGTCTCACAGACAGCGCCCTGTGTCCCTCGAGAGAGCCGGTGGGTTCAGGTCCCCGGGAGGGTTGGTGGGTTCAGGTCCCCAGGAGGGCCGGTGGGTACAGGTCCCCGGGAGGGTTGGTGGGTTCAGGTCCCCAGGAGGGCCTGTGGGTTCAGGTCCCCGAGAGGGTTAGGGGGAGGGGCGTAAGTCTCCCTCCTGCCACTGAAAACATAATTGAGGGCGCGAGTAGTGTTCTCCCGCAAGAGGCTGTTTGGTTTAGTAATGAATAGCCAACATGAAATACCTCTTAACTCTGTGATAAAAGACGCAAAAAAAGAAGGAAAAGAAAAATGCAGTTGCTATTAGTTGTTGTAACTTTATACACTGTGTGAGACCTGCGATAAATATTTCGTGTTACTGTTATTTCTGCGGAATTATTGTTATACACTTGATCTGATTATAACTTTACTGAGAGTTAATATAAGAAGTATCACTTGAAGGCCACCCAATATGTGCCACCAGCAAAATGTGTGTTTCTGGGGATAAATGTTTTGTTTAATAAGAACTGATGTACATATACTGTATTGTTTTAAGAACTGATATGTTATATGCTGCTGCTAATGCAAGTTTGTCATACGGTTGGCAACAGCGTCGATGTTTGGCTTAAAGGTCCCGGCAGCGCGGCGACATACTGGACGCGGCAAGAAAGAATGACTGTTTGATGAAAGAAAATTGCGGACTCCAATGCGGTTTCACAGTTATGATGTTTGTTCTTGTATAACTTTGTCTACTGTGCTGTTTTCTACACGTAAAGTCTTGAAACATTTTAATAATAGATATTACAGAAAATATGCACATAATAGTCTCGTTTATACTGTAGAACTGTCGTTGTATATTTCTTGATAGCGTAATAGCTCTTGTTGGAGTATTTATCACGCTCAACACACAATACATTCGCTGTATATATAACCCCAGAGCGATATAACACGGTCTTAGATACCTGGTAACATACCGTCCTTGAGGTGTATAGACTGTAACCCATTCATAAGCGGTATATTATTAGGGTAATAGATTCCACATTACACACGACCTGTATATGGTGGGGGAGTGTTGCTGGGGGCCGTGTACTGTGTTCTGGCTGTCATGTTTATATATATTTTACTCTTGGTATAAATACATTCCTACCGGGCTCTGTGGTGACCTATTCAAGAGGTTAGGAATAATTATGTTTTCGCTCTTTCTTAGCACATAGATTTTTTTTTGTCTTACTGTGTGTGTGTGTGTGTGTGTGTGGTGTGTGTGTGTGTGTGTGTGTGTGTGTGTGTGCTGTGTGTGTGTGTGTGTGTGTGTTTCGTTACATCAGAGACCATGAGGGGGTGACACAGTAACAAGACAGTGTGGACTACAACTCCTACCCACCACTTGCTGTTAATATGGTGGTGACGACGAGATCAGTAACACTATGAAAGTGTCGTAGTGTGTATTTTATTTATTTATTTTTAGAGTGAAGTCAGAAATACATCGCCATAGTAAAAAAAATATAGATCACCTGAAGATTTGGCACTCCAGTTTATTTCACCTAATGATTAAACACAGGTGAGAGGGTTAGGTTAGGTTAGCATTAGGGGTGTTCAATCGTCAGGTAAAATAAACTGGGGTGCCTAATCTTCAGGGGAGTCACGTAAATAAGAGTAGTTTTGGTGTAATGGCTTCGACAAGGAGGTATGAGTGTTAGCAATGGGACCCTGCAGGCGGCCGCACATGACTTTACGAGTGCGGTATCGAAAGTGTGGCGCCGAGCTGTGAGTAATACTTTAATAAATCTGAAGGTTGTGTGAAGAAGTAGTGTTGAACGTAAGGTTATTTTTTTTTAAGTTTGAACAAAATTTATATTACCCGTGAGTCCCTGTTTTTGTTGTTGTTGTTGTTGACGGTTTATGTAGAGGTGTAAATTGTTTGTAGTCTTAGGAGAGATTGATAACATAAACCCTTGTAATGGCTGAAATGTGTTCCTTGGTTTTATAATTCGATAGTTATTTACCATCATCATCATCATCATCATCATCGTCATCATCGTCATCATCATCATCATCATCATCATCATCGTCATCATCATCATCATCATCATCCTTTGTTAGTCAGAGGTGTGATGAAGACCTCCTGCTTATGCTTCCACGATTGTCTGTCTCACACATCTCCACACATCCTGATTCTCTCTGTCCTTTCTATCGCTGCTCATAGTTCCTGGGACCTTTCTCTCTCCAGGGTTTCAGTCGAGGATCTCCTTGGTTCATGGTTGATTTTCCTGGCTTGTGTTCTGTATCAATTTTGCACGTAGTAGTCATGTTCAACAGCTGTAAATTACCACTGGCAGCACGCACAGGTGAAGCCACACACACACACACACACATTATAAGTAAGTATGTATGTGTCTGTATATGTACACGTATCCATATACCTGACAGTATACATACTCTGTATACAGTAGCCAAACTTGAAAACATTATTCCCTACCTAGCATGACACACGACCATCCATCACCGGTAAAATACTTTCCTTCCTTGAAGTTAACAAAATCAATAACCGGCGGCCAACATGAACGACCCCGCCCCTCGTCTACCCCACCATGATAATTACCCGAGAACAACCTGTCCACCACGATGACCCGTAATCACCCTCTGATGTATATCCGATATTTGTCAACAAATTACAGCGGCTACTAGTAAAATACAGCCTTACTCCGCAACCCAACCACAGCCTCGGCAATCCTGCAATACAAACTAGCTTATGCCGTGCGGGGAACCTTCAAGAAATCACTCTTCATTATCGTAACTCATCGGTATTCCGTCAGATGGCGCGGGAGACAATAAGAGTTAATTTGTCTATATCAACCTGGTGGCAAAAAGAGCCTTATGACCATCCACTTAAAAGGTCTATCCTCGTTTGTTTCAGTGGAGGGTGGGTCGGTAGGTCGTCTCTGTAATATTTCATGGTAATTGTCGACGAGGGATTTCGGTCAACGTGAAATCTAGCCTCGGATAATGTTGGGTTAGGATAAATAATTCAGGATATCAGCGGTTGATCTCGATTATTGGGTAAGGGAAGGTAAAAGTTATTTATGTATTGCTACTTCTTCTTCTCCCTCTCCCTTTTCTTTCTCTCTATCTTCTTACCCGCCTTCGTTCGTTCCTTCCTTCCTTCCCTAAACCCATTATCATTCTCCTTTTTTCTATTCTTTATCTTTCTATTCCTTATCCCCACCAACATCCTTCGTCTCTCTCTTCCTTTCTCCCTTCTCCTATCCTCCTGATCTCCTTTCCTGTTTCATCCTCCCTCCTTCCTCACCCCTTTCCTATCTTCTTACTTCCTTCTCCCCCCCCCACATCTCCATCATCCTTCCCATTTCCTGTCCCTTCCCATTTCCATCCCAATCTCATTCTTCCTTCACTTCCAAACTCCCTTCTCCTCACCCTCCCCTTTCCCACCCAACCTTTCCTCCCAAGTCACCCCCTCTCTTCTTTACCTATCCCCACCCCCGCCGTCCCTCCCCTGGCCTCCATCCCCCCTTCTACTCTTCCACCCCTTCCTCCAACTCTATCCCATCCTACCTAACCATCACACATCAGTCGAATCAGTAGACGAATCTATCCCACTCATCTATTCATTGGCAATTGTGAGTCAAGATCAGGTGTCGAATCGTTCCTAATCACCTATGCTTTACCTTTTCTAATTGGGTATATCCTCGCGACTATTCACTATCCAATCTTTCATAATAGATCTAGTAATCACTCGCCTATTCCTTACCTATTTCTAGATGTTTCACTTGTTGTCTAGCTATTTGTAGGTCGCCAATTTATCACAGTCTCCTATTTTTTTTTTTTGTTATTTCCTTGTTTTCTTCCAGTCATAACCATCTCTTCTCTACCTATTGCTAGTAGATGAGCCACTTACAACCATTTATTGCTAGTAGATGACCACTTACAACCACCTATTGCTAGTAGATCAGCCACTTACAACCACCTATTGCTAGTAGAACCACTTACAACCACCTATTGCTAGTAGATCAGCCACTTACAACCACCTATTGCTAGTAGATCCAACCACCCAACCACTAACGTGCTATAGGGTTGTAAGATCAAATAAACCAAGATTAAGGTTCGCCCATGCGGACTTCCCTGGTGTGTGTGTGTGTGTGTGTGTGTGTGTGTGTGTGTGTGTGTGTGTGTGTGTGTGTGTGTGTGTGTGTGTACAGCTGCCTATATCTACACCCTCGAGACTCGGACACCTGGTATTAGCTGTCCACTCTATCTCAGGTCAGGTGATGAGTGTAGGAGCTAGTTGTGTGTGTTTTATGGCTCCTGTTGGCTGGTGTACCCCCGCTCTCCTCCTCTCCTTCCCTTCACTCTTTTACCCCATCCCATCCTCTCGTTCACCTTATTTTCTCCCTCCTTCCTCTTCCTCCTCCCCTCTCCTCCTGCTCTCCTCCTCGCTACCTTTGTTCCTCTCCTCTTCGTCCCCCTTTTTCTCATCTTTTTCCATTCAATATCCTTCTCAATCATCCTCTGTCTCTCTCTCTCTCTCTCTCTCTTCTCTTTCTCTCTCTCTCTCTCTCTCTCTCTCTCCTTCCCAGTCATGTTCCTGCCTTGTCCTTCTCATTATCGTATTTACTTCTTTATACTCTACTTCCTCTTTCCTCTTTCATCATCGTTATTCCCTCTCCATCCTTCCTTTTCTCCTGTTCCTCTCCACAAACCCGCTTCTCTTCTCTATCTTTTCCTATTCCATTTCCGTTCCATACCATCCATTTTCCTTGTCTTTCCCATTAGTTTCCGATCCTCCCCTTCATTCTTCCCCATTCCTCTTCCCAATTCTCCCCATTCACCCATTTCCATATCCATTCTATCTTATCCATCCCCATTTTCCTAACAATCCTTCCTTCTGCCTTCTCCCCATCTATCTTCTGCCTTCCATCTCAGCTCCCCCCCTCTCTCTCTCCATCCCCCCCTCTCCACCTCTCCAACCCCTCCCCTCACCTCTCTCCATCCCCCTCCTACCTCTCTCAGCTTCTCCCATCCCCTCTCTCTCTCCTCCAACCCCTCTCACCTCTCTTAACCCCTACTCTCCAACCCCCACTCTCCCCTACTCTCCAACCCCCTCACCTCTCTCCAACCCCCTCTCTCCTCTCTCCAACCCCTCCTCACCTCTCCATCCCCCTCCTCTCTCCAACCCCCCCTCCTCTTTCTCTCCAACCCCCTCCTCACCCTCTCCAACCCCCCACCTCTCTCCAACCCCCCTCTCTCCTCTCCAACCCCCCTCCTCACCTCTTGCAACCCCCCCCTCCTCACCTCTCTCCAACCCCCCTCCTCTCCTCTCTCCTGATGGTGTTTACGTGTGTATGCTTTAGACTCTACATCATACACACGTAAACAATTATACTCTAAATTTTGTATTATAATTGCAATATATATCTACCTGTATTTTCCACGTGTTCAGGATGATAGGGTCTAATTATGTACATTACCTGTTGACTGATGTTCACGTTCTGGTGTTATATGGAATTTTTTGGGTACCTAACTTAACCTTACCTGTGTTTGTATGTGTTTATTTACCTGTACTCTTGTCTCTGGGGAAAAATTATTAGATGGATTATTTTCTTTAAGTTATAGTGATTATTTTCGTGTTTGGTAATAGTGTGTGTGTGTGTGTGTGTGTGTGTGTGTGTGTGTGTGTGTTTGTGTCTGTGTCTGTGTGAGTCTGTGTCATTTAGCACTTTACCACAGCTGTTGTGAATGATTATTACTGTACTGCAACGTAGAAGACACACTGGAGAGAATCACACACACACTTATAGTTGCTTTCTGTTGTCTGATGGGTGAGAGATAACAACATCTTATTCCTGAGATGGTTGGCTGCGTCTTCATGAACAGACGGGACGGGAGAGGTTGATATCTTTGTCAAAATTGATCCCCATTTATCTGTTGTCATTATGCAGATATATTAAATTAGTACAAAAACTTATTTTTTTTAACTATTCATATGAATATTTTGGTACAAGGAATCTAATTATTATTGAATTTGCATATCTGATTACAAGCTTTTGATCTCTAGTGATTAATATTCAGGCTATGTTATGCTGACAGCGTGGAGGGCTGGCGACCAAGCCCGGGGCTCACGGAGAACAAGATGGAAACACCAATTAAGTCTGAACAATAAAGAATATGATTAAGATATCCAATAAAAATAATGAGAAGATTTTGTCCTAACAAAGTAAACGCCCTTCTCCACACACACACACACACACACACACACACACACACACGCGCACACACACACACACACACACACACACACACACACACACACACACACACACACACACACACACACACACACACACACACACACACACACACACACACACAAGTTTCCTTCCTGTGCATCAACATACAATGAAACTGAAATCAGAGTGGGTTAGTGTTAGCAAAGGCTAAGCAGGACACAGCTCCCAGGCCAGCCTTCTTGCTTCAATTTACCAACGTCCCCAGGGGGGACGAGAAACTCAAGGAAGAAAGCGGCGGGTGGGGAGAGGAGGGCAGGATGGGGGGGGTGAAAGACAGGAGAGATGATGAAGGAAGAAGAAGAAATGGGAGCGGAGAGAGAATGGAGCTGTCGCTGAAGGATGGGAAGGTGTGTGTGAGGGAGGAAGAGACTCAGTGTAAGAGGTGATTCTTTGTGAGGCATTAAATTTGGTGTCTTGAGGGGGTTATAGTAGTGGGAGGGGGTGAGTGTGGTTAGAGGAGTGAGAGGTGGGGGAGGGAGGGAGGAGGGAGGACAGTGAGATGGGTGAGAGGTGGGGAGAGGGGGAGGAGGGAGGACAGTGAGATGGGTGAGGAGAGGTGGGGAGGGGGAGGATGGAGGACGGTGAGATGGAGTGTGAGAGGTGGGGGAGAGGGATGAAGGAGACAGTGAGAGATAGGGGGGGGGAGGACGAATGACAGTGGGAGGAAGAATGAGAGGTGGGGGGAGAGGGGAGGAGGGGGCTTGAGGGATAGAAATGGATAGATGGAGGACAGGGGATAAGAGAGCCAGGGAAAAATTGAAAGAGAGAAAACAGAGAAAAGAAGAGGGAGAGAGGCGACAAAAGAGAGAGAGAGAGAGAACCAAATATACAGAGAAAACAAAAGAAGGAAACAAGAAAGCTAAAGGAATATGAAGAGAAAAAGAGAAAGAGAGACACACAGATAGGGAAGGGCGAGAGAAAAATCAGACGGAGAGGGAACTAGTGAGAATCCACGTTATCCCGGGTCGACAAAGAAACATTGGCTGTGTCCTTTGATGCTTCTTCACACGAGTAGAAGGATTGGGAGAGATTTGTGTTGCTTCGAATTCTTGACAATGAGCGATATGTTTTTTGTTTTTTTTCTCGTACGATTTTTTTTTGTCAAGGGAGTGATATCATGTGCGGTATTTAGTCTGGTGTGTGTGTGTGTGTGTGTGTGTGTGTGTGTGTGTGTGTGTGTGTCCAGGAGAGTCAAAGTGGTGGAGAGAGCAGTACCGGCCACACTGCTTCCTTCTGTACCCAATGACTGTATCCACACATGTAACTACTGTAATAACATAGTGAAGGAAGCGGTGGTGAAGGGAGACTAACTAAAGGAGGCAACAGTCAACACGCCACTCCTCTGTCACGCCTCACTCCCCCTGTGTCCCTTATCGGCCTCTGGTAAACATCGTCGAAATCGAAATAAACCTGACTGTGTACGTAGGATTTTTTTCCCCTTCGGTTTCTATGACTGCCAGTTAGGGACAGTGTAGATAGAGGGATCAATCCAGGGACTCTTAGGGTAGGAAGCGAAGGTTGTATCCACTCATCCACTCGATTGCCACTGCACCCCTTTCAGTTGCTATATATATTACTATAAATAAATTAATAAAACTGGCACAACACACACACACACACACACACACACACACACACCTGAAACTGGGCCCCGCCCCCACTTTAAATGCGTCCTGCCCATTTAAACAAAGCACCTTGTCCTTAAATTTATCCACAGGCAAAGTGAGTGAGAATCTATTACGTTCATTTACAGGTCACTTTCTTCACTAATTTTCTAATGAACTTTCACCAGGTGTGGACATTTGAAGCTCTTATTCCAATATAACATTATGCGATTTTTCTTTATAAATTATTTTTAACTTACCGATGATATTAAAGGCAAACTAATACCGGGTTGGCATGCCTCTGAGCCGTGTGAAAGAAGTCTCCGTATTTCTTGCTAGTTGTACAGTTTATGTATAGCACACACACACACACACACACACACACTACTACTACTACTACTACTACTACTACTACTACTACTACTACTACTACTACTACTACTACTACTACTACTACTACTACTACTTTGCTTTCGCTCGGAATCGAGTATAACGATCATCCAGCTATGATACAATGATATGAGTTATTAGGGATGTCACCTAGGTTGGGGAGTTTAGAGGTGACTTAAGAGCCCAATATGGGACCCGCAGGGTCGTCCACATTCGTTGTACATGTGGAGGGCTCCATCTAGTGCGGGAGAAGCGGTGGCAGCGTCTTTCCGGAGGTGGCGCTTGACTGCCTCGGTGTGCAGTCGGGCTACCTCGAAAGTATTGACACCTCGTGTGGTGCTGTTGTATGGTTTGTTTTTGTTTGGATCTGTGATTTTGACTGTGTTTTCGACCGTGTAAGGATGACCTTACTGGGTGCTGTTGCCCAGTCAGGTTGGGTTTTTAGGCAGGCTATGTTTAGGGCACCTTTTCTAGCCCCCTCCCCATGTGGGGTGAGCAGAGTGGCTCCTCGAAAGGGCTGCTCAGTCGCACAGACAGGAATGGATTGCACTGCTTCCTAGATCCCAGTGCATAAACAACTATCTTATCTATGCCGCCCATGTGCAGAATTGTGACTAGAGACTCCTGGCAGTCATCTCTGCCTGTCCCCGTCGCCACTCGTCTGTCGCCATAGGACTTTTGGGGGTATAGGGGTTTTGATAATGATGAAAGGTATGATGAGCTGGATGATGGATGTGCGTGAGTTGATTTATGTGGTGAGGCAGGAGCTCAGGCTGCAACCACACATCTTGACTATCCCTTTCTTGCTCCAGTGGTGCAAGTGTTGCAATGACTGGGGAGAGGGAGAGTTGCAATGGACTGCCGATAGCCCAGTTTGTTGGGTTTCGCCTTAGTAGCCTGTCCTTCAGGCATTGCCTTCGTCCGAGAATGTAGTCGTTGGGTTTCCATGGTGGTCACCTCTTCCGCCTATACCGCCGTTGGGGTCTTGTTGGAGCTCTGTAAGCATGTCTGCCTGATGCGAGGCCCGCCACAGATTTTTCATTCGCGGTTTACTCCCGTAGCCTTATACTTACCAATGTTAATCCGCAAGGCAGCTGGGCAGTGGTTGGTAGGCGACAGGACGTGTCCGCATGCCATTGGGCGTGTGCGCCGTCCCTCTGGGGTCCACTGTTACTCCAAGATCCCCTGCTGGGCCCAAGAAGCGCCCAGTTACCGTGTGTTGCCACTCGGAGGCACAGCAGGAGTCTTGATGGTGAGGAGGCTGTGTACTGGGAGGGGAAGACTTTTGCAATTTGCTTCCCTGTTCTTCACGATGGCTAGCCAGCGGTGGCAGCTGGAAACGAGAGGGACCAAGCAGTGCTTGCACCTTAACACTGACATAAAGCTGCCACACTAGACGCATTTCACCGCCCTGTGTGCGAACACACACACACACACAGTTTATTTAATATACGTATGTGTGTGTGTGTGTGTGTGTATGTGTGTGTATAATTAGAATTGATTGTTGTGCAGTGTATCATGCATATTTATCGTAGTGAATTTTTGAACACTTAAGTTATGCCTGTTATAAAATTTTGCAACGTATTTTCTTAAAGCATTTATCCTTTGTATGTGGACCAGTGCACCGCGAGTGTCATTATTACACTAAAAATACCCTGAAAAATCGTGTTGACATATTCAAAGGCTGGCGTGGCGTCACTCTGCTGAACAGTCTCCGCTCCGACCCCTTGAGCCATCACAGCGCCTGGCAGCACAATTTACCTGCACTGACTAGAGAAAAATTGTGGCATCACGTTAACATTAGGCATCCCAGCTTGTTTCACCTGAAGATTAAACACCCTAATCTATCCTAACCTATCCTGACGCTAACCTAACCAACCTAATCCCAGGTGCTTAATTATCAGGGGTGTCTTATTTTAATGTAGTCCAAATTGTGACAACATTTACAAGACCAATTACACACAAACTAGCTAATTACACCACCTCGTACACAGTTGCTGACTAGTGGCGGCGACCTCGTTAGGGTGGTACCAGCTGATATCAGGGGGGGGGGATAACCTTGCATGACTCCTGCCTGCATTTTAAGATTTTACGAAGGTGTAAAGCTTTAGCACTAACTTATCGTAGCCATAAGGGGTAACTAAGAATAAGCGTCGGCATTGACTGCAGCCTCCGCGGCGGCCAAAGTGTCGTACAGTGCAGGTCCAACTTTCTGGCCGACCACAGACTACAGGGTGAGGCGAGCTGGCCCAGAATCTCTCAGCTCAGTCCTGGCCGAGGCGCCGGAGAGGGAGGACGGTGAACCTACGCCGCTGGATTACTCGGGACGCTCCAAAGTGCTGTGTTGTTAGTGGTTCGAGTATGTGGTCGAATGCAGGTGTTATCCCGCTGGTCCAAGTGTGATTTATATTTTGGATTGTGAATTAATTAACGGTAATATGACGATGACATTGTCGACACTTTACCCAGGTTCATAAACTTTTATTAAACTTTGTCCATGTGGACCTAGAGTGTTGTGGACAATATACAACATTGCCTCTGACCAAACGAATAAACATTTTGATGAAACAATAAAAGAGAATATTGTGAGTGCCACACGAGGGTAATGTACGCTTTCTCTACTCACTGAGACGAACCACTTTTTCACCGCATCAATCTTAACGGAAAACTAGACCAAATGGTGCTTCAAGTTTGACCTCCACGATGGCGAGTGTGTTGCTGATGACGGTCGTGGCGACGGTCATGGTGGGGCCCGGAGCTGCCAACTTTAACCTCTACTTGACCCAGGCTGAGGTCAGGAGAATTTTAGGTAAGTCAACAATCATGACCTTTTGTGTGACCTGATCCGTTATCTTGTGAGGTTGCGTTGACCCTGTTGGCGAGTTTAAACGTGTTGTCTTACCTGCCGCCCCGACGAACAAGTTACCCCACGTGTTTATATATGTTGTGGTGTCTGTCTGTCTGTATATTTTGTTTACAGACTTCAGCAGGTTATCAAGAGGGGTCGCCACTAAGGTGATTATGGTGAGCCTGACGCAGAGTAACATACATACATTCTGCTGGGATGTGGGTCGTGTTGTGTTGGTTTTGTTAGTGTCTTATCTATAATTACTTAGATTTGTAAGTCAAGTATGTAGTGTCTTGATGTACTTATAATCGAGGACACAAACTTACCAAACGTAAGCTCGGGTACTAAGTTTGGTTCAGTTGTTTTGTCGTGCGCGTCATTAACCTAACTAAGACTTAGTTGTAAGACCATTAAGTTGGGTTTGGTGTGTTTTCTTAGCCGTTATTAATGATGCTCCCAGGAACTACATCACTGTTTCGGTGTCTGTCTGTACTTAAATTTGACCTCCAGTTCAGGATTTTTAAGTTTGATGTCTGATTAAGAATTCTTAAGTTTGATCGACAATTCAGAATTTTTAAATTTGATTCAATTCAGAATTCTTAAGTTTGATCGACACTTCAGAATTCTTAAATTTGATCCAACTTAGAATTCTTAAGTTTGATCGACAATTCAGAATTCTTAAGTTTGATCGGCAATTCAGAATTCTTAAGTTTGATCGACAATTCAGAATTCTTAAGTTTGATCCAATTCAGAATTCTTAAGTTTGCTCGACAATTCAGAATTCTTAAACCTGATGTCTAAATCCCAAAGATGTTTTTCCTCATTAAACTTTTCACTATCCCATGTTTTTGGTGTTTTCTCGAGAATTATGGAAACATTTACCTCCCAAACACCGTAGGTAAGTGTTTATGAATGCACAGTAAGAATCTTGGTAAAATCAATTAGCCATTTAAGGTGGATTGATTACTTCACAGGTAGATCATAATGATATACTGTGTTTAACATGTTTGTGTGGGGGAGCCGTCTCACTGCCCACAGTACTAAAACTTTGTGTGCATTATTTATTTACATACTTTGACTTTGATATATTTAATGTGTTTCTTCATTATATTTTCTCGTGTAATTTGGTTCAAAGTAATAATGACACGATAAAGGTAATAAAAATGACAAGATAATAATAATAATAATAATAATAATAATAACGTAAACATAAAATAAAGTATAAAAAATATATACGTTATCAATCAGTATTTTTGTTCTATAATAAACTCTACAATACGCCTTGTCGTTTACCACATTATCAATAGACAAGGTAGAAATGTTATAACTGCCAATTGTGTCGTTTCACCATGTACCGTACCTCATTCTTCACCTAGACTGTTATTACGTCACTGTTTCATCACTGGTTTGTGTGTGTGTTTTATAGCGAAGTGAAGTTTATGTTTTGTTATTGCGCATTGAAGTTAGTTATTGTTCTGTTTTATTCTTTATGTTTTAAAAGAGTGTATTGGTGGGCGTGGGTTGGGTGACGCTAGCTTGATCTTACTGGCTGTTTGTCTCTTATGTTGTGCGTTTTCTTTCTGTTTTCTTGCAGCTTCCAATAGGGGTTTCTGTTCCTGGTCTTCCTCACTCTCCCTAGGTCTTCCTCACCCTCCCTAAATCTTCCTCACCCTCCCAGGTCTTCCTTACCCTCCCAGGTCTTCCTTACACACTGTACACATTGTTGTTTTTATTTGTAATTTTATGACGTCAGTGATTCAGGTTAGGTTAGTTATGGTGATAGTTAGATTAGGTTGGTGAGGTTAGGTTAGGTTGGTTAGGTTAGGTAAATGTTAAGGAAAGGTAACCAACTATTAATACCAGATGTTTCAATGTAAAACTTTCCAGAATTATTGATTAAGGTTTTTTTTATTGATAATCAGGTGGTGGTGGTCAGGTGGTATTTGAGATTCACAAGTTACCGAAAGTCGCGTTAAATATACATGTGAATCAGTAACTCTGATCTTTGTTAACTTGATATTGAAAACTACGGTGTTAAATTATTTACGAGAGACAAGAACAAAACTAACCTGATGATATATATATATTTTTTTAGTTAAGTCAGGTTAGTTTTGTTTCAACCTTAAGAAATTTAACATTGTAGTCTTGTCTGTCTTGAATATAGAGTATTGTAAAAGATATCCGAAAGGCATTAATCTAATGTGGTTATTTAACGTGATTTATGATTAACTGATACAATAAAATAATCATCTATCCACCAACTGGTTACTGATCAATAATTTTGGGAAGTTATATCGAAAATTAAAGAACTAATCCCTGGTTTTATTCCCTTGACTCATATTAATTTGTATTTTTTTCCATTACTTTTCGGTAGTTTTATAATCACGATTTATAACTGAGTGACATATTGGGTTGTATTATGTATTGGTATGAGAGATATAGATAGTTATTTTTTCTCTCATCTGATAAAATGGTGAAATATTCAGACCTCACCTTCCTCTCGTCGCCAGCAGGTAATGAGGTAATAGGTGAATCTGATTTATCAAAGGACAGTGAAGAATTATCGACAAATGGATCTGTAGGTTTTGTTTGATAGCCAGTGATGTTTGGCTGTGAATTTTTTGCCTAAACATTGATGAAAGAAGATAGAAAATATTGTATAACTATAAATATTTGCCTAAATTTTAATGATAAACTCAAAACGAGGATTTCATATAAGACGTATGTACCTGAAGTCGATAAGAACGTAGCTTCTAGACGCATCATTAACGAAAAACAGCATAACTAACCTAACCCTGACCTAACCTAACCTAACCTAACCTAGTACAAGCGTGTCTCTTAACCACAGCAGTTCAAGTGTATAACCAAATTCTCTCATCAAACTGGCTGTTGCCGTGTGCAGCCCGAAGGTCAATCATTACTGCTGGACAAATTCTGAAGAAACTTGCATGCTTTTTGTAACATATCGTCTTGAGAGTAAATAGTAAATGATCTTATCTTCGACGACTATAATACTTAATGATATGGTGAAATAACATTGCCTTGACCTTTAAATATAACACTAGTGAAAGACAATATGGTAATGGCCATCTAACAACTAGTTATTAAGGGTACTGCTAACTGCTGTACTACTCGTTTGGTCAGTCTAGATGTCCAATGTAAAAGCAATTTACTCCGTCATTACAGTTTACTAGGTAATCTGAGATTACTTTAATAGTCTCTGTTAAATTTTGTCCTCTCCATGGTGTTAAGGGAACGTGTGTAGGTAAGGTAGAGTTTGAGTGTAGTTTCCTTGATTTTCTGGGTGTTCACTTTGCCTCTTTGCGTTGTATCTTCATCTCCGTTAATTATGTATATTCTCAGAACACCAGTTAAGAGGAAAATTTCACGTACGAAACTTTTGAGAGTCAGAATTCGTGGTCCATAACATACGCGGGAAAATAATTTCATGGTAGAGTGACAGTCAGAGTAAATTGTGCAAGTGGAAGATAATGAAGTGGAAGGTTGTAATTACTGCAGGACAAAGTGAAACCATTCATCAGTTTATTTTATCACATTAGATCCAACGTGACATATACAGCTACAGATACAAGTTTACGTAGAATGATACTCACTGTACCTTTATTGTGACATAGATGTGTGCTCAAAGGAAATTGGATACGCAGATTTGTTCTATTTACGTAAAAATTATAATTCTGTCTCTTATATATCCGGTTTGTAAAATAAATTGATCAGTAGACCTTTATCAACCACAACCCAGGAACAAGGAACATAAATTTAAGACTCGGAAACTCACGTGTTAAAATCCCATAGGAACCAGAAGGCTGACGCCAACAATACTGAAGGATAGCGGTGTCGTTTCCTGTGAGACTAACAACACCGAAGTACTTGACACCAGCCAGCCCCAAACCCTGTCCAGCCATATTGCATGTTAGGTTAGGTTCAGCTGGGTTAGGGTTAGGTGCAGCTGGATTAGGGTTAGGGTAGGTTAGGTTCAGCTGGGTTAGGGTTAGGTGCAGCTGGATTAGGGTTAGGGTAGGTTAGATTCAGCTGGGTTAGGGTAGAATTATTTTAACATGTTGTAAGAGGGTTTTTTATGGCTTTGTTTGAGGTTAATGTTGGATTTTTTTTTAAGGGAGAACTTACAAGAGTATCAAACGTTCGCTATATGAACCTGACTTATTGGTTACGTCATGCTGAGCGTTGTAGACTCAGACAATAAGGTTGATCAAATAACAACGAATACAACCTTTTGGGGAGTTGAGTTACAGCTTAAGAGACTTTGTTTCCTGCAGTCATATTCGTGTGTATCTACGTCTGGCTTAACACAGTTCTATTAGGAGTTGAATGTTTTCCCCTGAAATGATAATTAAATCGTTGTTTACCCGTGAACAATGCGGCCCTGGCTGTATGAATTGTTTTGTTCTTCATGAATTTGTTCTCCTTTTTTTAACTAATTGCCAGAACCTGAGGGTCTCTCATCCTGAAACTAATTAGGAACATGGCCCACCAAGTCGTTCAGTCGGGCGCGGGAACAGTTATCGGTCGATTGGCCAACACCGGGGATTAACAAGCGGCCAGAAAATCCCTTAAAACTTGTCGTTCAATCCACGTGATGACGCTCGTCTACCCCGCCGACACATTCTTCTTCATTAACTCAAGGCTCTACATCCAACACCCAGATTCTCAAAGGCTCGTAAGTTAATCTTCTCTCGTAACTCTAGATCTAACAACACATTTAACTCGTTCCCTTAAGCTACAACATACAATATAGCATCGAATTTACACTGAGACTCTACCGTACCGTAACTAGACATGTTCTCTCATTCCTACCTGAAGGAGAGAGAGAACAATAAAAACCTCTACTCTTGAACATATACGAAGCACAGAGTAAATTGTGCTGTTGGTTAGAGGACAAGTTTAGCCACGTGAGTTTGTATATCGATTTACCACAATGTGTACTTAAATATTCCTCTCGCTTAGATATACCCAGAAGAAGGGACCATTGGCTATTCCCATCATTAAAATCCAATTGAAGGGTTTTTTGTTTTTAGTTCCCATCACTGATCCAACATCATTTATTGAGCAATATTCTGGTGGGTATTGTATAGTTAATTAATAAACCTAAACTTATAATTTTGTCGTATTTATATTATTTTTTTTTTCGTTTTTCTTTTGTTTTCTTTCGATAGTAGATATTGAGAGTGACATAGACAGGGAGATAAATAGTTAAGGTAATAGTTTATGAGATAGTTTGCTAGTTTACTGTATAGGTAAGAGTAGTACATGTGGTTCAGGATAGTTTGTTGTTGATACTCTCTCTCTCTCTCTCTCTCTCTCTCTCTCTCTGAACATGATAATAATAAAGCGATTATCTCCGTTAATGGGTAGTAACTAATTCTCTCTCCCTCTCTTGGTAACGTGGATGAGAGCGAGTAAGCGACAAACATTTATATCGGTACCAACTGAATATTTCTCCCGTACGTCTCACTGTGAGCTTAACTTGTACTGAGACATTATTTACTTTGTTTAGTCTTTATGTTTTTACCTCAATCTCAGTCATTCATTTTCCGATACCTGTAAAATAAGTTAGTTACGACACTTTACAATACCTGGCCCTGTTTACCTGATATTTTATAATTACTGTATTCATTTCCAATGTCCTTACTGTTCTAGTTGAAATTTTTGCTAATATTATTTTTTTTATACCGGTACATATTTTATAGAAGTTTTTCCTATTATCTATTATGATTATTATGAGGGTCATATGTGGACGTATTTTGTATTCTATTAAATGTTAAAAGCATTTGTCTGTTTAAAAGAATTTTGTCTTTGGTTTCTTTCTCTTAGTCTGTTTATGTCTGAAGTAAGATTACCTTAAGTTTTCTTTAATAGCTTGGAGTGGCCTTAGTTCTTCTAGACCCTAACCCAACCCAAGTTAACCTAATCTAACCAAATTCAATCAAATCTAACTTAAGTCAATCTAACCTAACTACCGTAATTTAGGTCCGGTTCTAATATACCCCTAGTTTTCTGTGGTTAGGTCAGGTTAGGGTAGGTGAGGTCGGAGTAGTTTAGGTTTGGATGGGTTAGGTTATGTTACGTTAGGTTAGGATAGATTTGGTTAGGTTTGATTAGGTCGGGGTAGGTTATGATAGTTTAGGTTATGTTACGTTGCCTTAAGTTACGTAGAGAATTATTAGCGCCGAGGGCCCATCTGACCTTCAGTGCATGGATAGTGATCTCTCATATACCACACTCGTGACTATTCCTCTCCTTCGTGTGGATCTTGGAGTCTCTAACTTAGGGACATTGGGAGGAAGAATCCAACTTTATCACTTGTAAATTGGTGTCATCATGCAGGAGAGTTGGGTTATTGTGGCCAAGTTCGCAATTTGCACGGATTTACGTGTTCGAGCCTCAGTGGTTACCCTCGTCTGCGTGTGCCGTGTGTAATCTCGAGCGTTTGAAAACGTGAGAGGTACATTTTTATACACGCTTGGGGTTTATGTGTATTTTTTGGGGGGGCTAGTTTGATATACTGTATATAGTGCTTTTTGAGAGTCAGTGGTGAGGCAATGATTTGGTAAGTGTGTGTGCCTGTGTGTGTGTGTGTGTGTGTGTGTGTGTGTGTGTGTGTGTGTGTGTGTGTGTGTGTGCGTAACGGTAACTGGGTGCCTCGTGGGCACAGGCTAGACCAGCAGGGGATCTCGGAGTAGCAGTGAGCCCCAGCGGGACAGCGCATAGGCCCACTGGCATAAGGACACCTCCTAGCGTCTACCAACCATTGCCTCGCTGCCTTGCGGATTAACATTGGCAGGTATAAGGCTGCGGGAGTAAACCCCAAACGAAAAATCTGTGGTGGAGCCCCGCATCAGGCAGGCATGCTTACAAAGTTCCAACAAGACCCCAACGGCGGTATAGGTGGAAGAGGTGACCACCATTGGTACCCAAAGACTACACCTGCAGACGAATGCAAGGTATGATGGACAGGCTACTAAGACGAAACCCAACAACCTGGGCTATCGGCAGTTCATTGCAACTCTCCCTCTCCCCAGTCGTTGCAACACTTGCACCACTGGATCAGGTAAAAGGTGAGCCAAGTTGTGTGGTTGCAGCCTGAGCTTCTGCCTCATCACACAAATCAACTCACGCACATCCATCATCCATCTCATCATACCTTTCATCATCATCAAAACCCCTATACCCCCAAAAGTCGTATGGCGACAGACGAGTGGCGACGGGGACAGGCAGAGATGACTGCCGGGAGTCTCTCGTCACAACTCTGCACATGGGCGGCACAGATGGTCGCTTATGCACTGGGATCTAGACAGCAGTGCAATCCGGTCTTGTCTGTGCGACTGAGCAGCCCTTTTGAGGATCCACTCTGCTCACCCCACATGGGGAGGGGGCTAGAAATGGTGCCCGGAACATAGCCTGCCTAAAAATCAACCTGAGTGGGCAACCGCACCCTGTAAAGTCATCCTTATGTGGTCGAAAACACAATCAAAGTCACAGATCCAAACACAAACAAACTGTACAACCTCTTATGGCCACTGCATGAAATGTCCGGACCCTTCTGGATGCTGGCACAAATGAGCGTTCTGAAAGAAGAACCGCCCTTGCGGAAAAAAAGCTGGCTAGGTATAACATCGACATAGCAGCCATTAGTAAGTCCTGGCTCCCAGACGAGGGTCAACTCACAGAACAGGGGTCTGGCTATACCTTCTTCTGGAAGGGTAGTCCTGCTGTGGAGAGAAACTGCAATTATGGAGTTGGCTTTGCCATCCGCTACCGTATCCTACACAGACTAACTGAAATGCCTATTGGGATCAGCGAGCGCCTCATGGCACTCCGAGTCCCAGTGAATCACTCATGTCATGCCTTTTTCATCAATGCATACGCCCCAACACTTGGATGCAGAAGATGACATCAAGGAGGCCTTTTATGCCGACCTTGACAGAGTGCTAACCTCGATCCCCAGAGAAGATAAGGTTGTGCTTCTTGGTGACTTCAATGCCAGAGTTGGCAGAGATGCTGACATTTGGCAGGGAAGCATAGGGAGAAATGGACTAGGCAAGTGTAATCCCAACGGCCTACTCCTCAGCAAGTGTGCTGCACACAACCTCACTATCACGAATACCTTGTTTAGGCAGGCCGACAATCTCACTTCACATTGCCCCAAAACGGCGAAGGCAGCAAGACTCCAGAAGAGGTTTTAACACTAAGCATCTGTAGGCTCCAGCAGCAGCACATGCTTTCAGAGAGCAACTCAAACATAGGCTGATAAACATCCTGAGAATAAACAACCCAAATCCCAGTGCCGAATGGGATATTCTCGACAGTTATGAAAAAACCTGCAGAGAGACCCTCGGGTAGATCGAAAGAATACACCAGGACTGGTTTGATGAAAATGACCCAGCAATCAACGTACTCATCTGTTATAAACGTGCTGCCTTAACTGATTGGCAGAACAACCCTCGGTCTCAGATCAAAGCTGATACCTTCTGCAAGAAGAAAGCGGTGGCCCAACGGGAACTTCGCAATCTAAAGAACGACTGGTTTAAGAATAAAGCATGTTAAACACAAAAATTTTCAGATCAGCACAAGATGCACATATTTTTTCAATTCCACTAAAGCATTTTATGGGCCAACCACTCGTGGCGCAGCTCCCCTCCGCTCATCCGACTGTAACTAACATAATTAAAGACGATGAAGGCCTCCTTCACCGTTGGAAAGAGCACTACCATTCACTGTGTGTGTGTGTGTGTGTTTCTATTTGATGTTTTAAGTCCCTTCCTGTCACTCTCTATACACTAGTCTGTGTTACACAACTTTCCCCTACCATTTCCTCCACTTTTTTTCCTGTTTCCTGCTTCCCGTGATCCACTCCGGGGAAATTGATAGCGGAGAAAGGTTAACAGATAAATGTATATGAATCATTTGAAGATTAATCAAAACTTAGTTTATCTCACCTGGAATGATTAGGTTAGATAATCTGGGGTACCTAATCTTGACTTTATCTTTTGATCTTAAAAACTTATATGATTACACGCTTATATAGTTTTTGTTATTAAGTGCTGTACCTGATAACCTACCTCGTCTGTTTCAATACTTTACACCTCAACTTATCTACGGCTGGGTCAAGAGTCTTATACACAGGGTGGGTAACTTTTTAATTTTGTGTCTAAATTCGTTCTCTGAAGGATGTTGATATATTATTGAAACCTTTACCTATACTAGTGAGAGGAAGTAAACGAGTCTATGTCGTTAATGTGAAGATCAGGGTACAGCTTGTGTGCGTGTGTGTGTGTGTGTGTGTGTGCGTGGAAGCAAGAAGTACAACGCTGTGCTATTTGTGTTATCAGTATTCATGTAGTGTTGAGATCTGTATACACAAACCTGACGCCCTTGTCCACTACACTTAATGTAATCCATATTAAAGGATTAACCCGTGTGTCTCTCCTGGTTACTGATAGCTGCATAGTCTCATCATATATGTTTTTATTATCCATATGAGTATATGAGTTCTCCAGACCCGAGATATACAACACACTGTTATTATTCTGTTCTCGGTATCTACGTGGCATTAACCTGTGCGTCTACCTTGAACCTCCAAGATCCGACCAGCATTAACCGGGCCACATCTAATTTGCACTTAATGTCTTAGCACAATCGACCAAGTCTCAGTTCTGGAACAAACGGTCGAGCCGTCGTTGGTTTTGCTTTCAGAAATTTGGACTTTTGCCCGGGATGGTTGCCAAGATCCCTCTGTTAACTCAGACGATATCCTGTGACTCTGTAGGACTCCTGATCCTCATTGATCTAGGACTCTGTTGAGGCTGTGTAGGACTCCCTCATAAGGCAGACGCTATCATGAGGCTCTATAAGGGCTCTGGGTCCTCGAGGACTCCCTGTTGACCTACATATTATCTCCAGGTTGTGTAGGACTCCTGATCCCACAAACTCCCTTTCAACCTAGTCCTAATCCTGGGGCCTTGTAGGATTCTGGAACATTCTAAACTCCTTGTCAACTTACCTTATCCTGGGGCTCTGTACAAACTCCTCAGCTGCCAGACTGTTGGTACTCGAGGCATTCAGCTCTACTGTATGTAACCAAGGCAGGAACTCGACTCATCATATATAGTTTAATATCAGGAACATGACGAGGTTACGGCCTGACCACCCGCTGACTGACCTACTGTGTGTGTGTGTGTGTGTGTGTCGGTGGTGGAGAAACAAGCAGGTCATGTTATTTGTGCTGTTCTGTGTGTGTATGTTGTAAAAAAGGTAAGAGGGAGGAGCTAACAGGGTAAAGTTATTCGTTGTCTCAATTCTGGTTCCTAGTAGCGGCGACTTGTAAGGTAACTCAAGGTAGAATGTTGACGAGACGAGATGGTGTTATTTTAACTCTTGGGAAAACTAGTTCCCGCCGCCCCCGCAATGGAGTGGAGAATGAGAGTGTATTCCTTGTGTCTTACTGAACTGTATACTGCCAAACTCACTACCTCACTTGGTACTGCGTATGTTGGTGAAGAAGAAAGAAAATGAATTTAAGAATATCATTTTAACCATCATTGTCCTGAACACTGGAAGTAATTTCTATAGCATATTGGGGCTCCTTACCTTGTTCCATTGTATATAGGTATGTAAAATATATACCGGCGTGTACTATAATATATCCCATGGTTTAAGGTTTTATTATACCAGATTATAAACCACAGAACAGAACCTTGTTATCAGTTAAAGGCCAAGTAATGAATGTTTAATGTTTAACTACAGTACTGACGTCGACTATAGCCAAATAAATACCGAAAAAAAACATATATTTTTTCGTTAAAGAAGTAAATAATGCATAATTGCCAGACACACAGGCTATACCCGGCCATTAAATCTGGACTTCATAAAGAATGTATTTACCTGGACTAAATCATCGTATAAGGAGCGGATATCTATACCTTTAGTCTTGGGTCTCGTCCAGGATCGATTGTAGCTAAGACTCACAACTGCAAAATCCCACAGCAATAAATTCTAACTTTCGCCAATATGCAAATAAAAATGTGTGTGTGTTTGGATGGGTGGGTTTGTGGGTGTTTGGGTGGGTGGGTTTGTGTGTGTAGGTGGGTTTTTTTTTTAGGTGCGTGGGTTTGTGAGTGTTGGTGGGTGGGTTTTTAGGTCGATGGGTTCGGGTGTGTAGGTGGTTTTTTTTTTAGGTGCGTGGATTTGTGTGTGTGTGGGTGGATGGATAGGTTGATTTTTAGGTGGGTTCGTGGTTCTTCGGGTTGGTTTGTGGGTGGGTGGGGGTGGATTTTTTTGGTGAATTTATTTATGTGTGTAGGTGGGTTATTTTTATTTATTTATTATTTTTTTATTTGATTATTTTGTTTTTATTTTTATTTATTATTATTGTTTTTTTGTGTGTGTGTAGAGTTTCTTTTTAGCGAGAATTTAAAAGACAAAACCCCACAAAGATTGGCATCCCCAAAACTGTCTGAGGTTGGTTTGATTTAGTGAGGAGTTGGAGCACGCTGGTCGGGGGATGCTCGGACGATAAGGCTGGATTAGTGGTGTTGTGGGAAGCGGCGTACACATGTGATTGTCGCTGGGGAAGTGAAGTGTGCGTGTGTCTGGCTGGTCACGACCCCCACACACACCACCCATTTACGGTACGTTGAATTGGGGGGAGAGAGAGAGAGAGAGAGAGAGAGAGTAGGAAAAAATTGAGAGAAAGAGGGAATGAGACAGAGTAAGAGCCTAAAAAAGAATAACTATCGAGATAAATAAACAAAGGAAATGAAGGAGAGAAAGAGATAGAAAAGAAGAAAAAAGACTATACATAATACAGACGAACGTAACATAACAGATAAATTCCAGTCAACATTACATATTTATAAGTGATTTACCACCATACTTAAACTCTCTCGGGTCCAGGGCTCTTAATGAACGTAAATACCTGTACAGTACCTCATTTGTTTTCGTCTGACTCAGTAAATAATGTTGTGGTGTGTTATAGTGGCAGGGTAGAGATACTCATAGTACATCCCGGAAGACTGGATGAGGTCGAGAAAAAATAATAATAATAATGGTGGGTCCTCATGTTATGGTGTTTGGTGGGTTGGGTGGGTGGGTTAGTTGAGTGGGTTGATTGGTTGGTGAACGAAGTCTATGAAATGAGACGAACTTTTCCCCAAATCTGTTGACAGGGTATACAGTGTTACCATGAGAGAACGATACAGTAGTTGAGAGTGTAAACAATTGGTAGCTTCAAGATTTCAAATGGATTTTATTTATTTTTTGACAATGTAAACAATGCAGGTTGTTGTTTGTTTCATCTAGACCGACAAGATTGTAAGAGAGGCTCAAAGAAAGAGTCTTATGACGTTTTATAAGCCCCTTGAAGACTCCTAGGAGGGTCTTTATCTTCTATGTAGCGTTTAAAAGAGTCTGGAAATGTCTTGTGGAGTCCTTAGCCTCCAGTGGCGTTTCCTGTAGGAGGTACTAGTGGTGGTGAAGTTCCTGCTGTAGGATTGTGTATGCTAGGGAGGGCGACACACCAGGACCTGTCTTATATTCAGTAATTTCCGTGGTCCTGAGCCAGCCCGGCCAGCCATAACAAGGGGGAGGTTATGTGACAGGAATGTTGGCTTGTCGGGGGCGGCTTTATTTTTTTTATTTTCTCTCTCTATCTCTCTCGGCTTTTATCTATCTATCTATCTATCTGTGTATATTTTCGCATGTATTTCGTTCTCTCTCTCTCTCTCTCTCTCTCTCTCTCTCTCTCTCTCTCTCTCTCTCTCGTTCAGCGTCCTCTCGCCTCGGTCCACAAACAGAGCAAGTGTTGGCTTTTCTCTGAAGTGTCGTTCCGCAATTTGACATTTACAAAACCCAGGTCTTCCCCAGCAAACTTTGTCCCATTGAAATAAATTCCCCCCTTTATACGGCAGGACGAATTTAATCATTGTTACAGTAAACATTTGGCCTCGCCCGTAGAGCGATGAATGCCGCCTTGGTCTCACTGCCTGTTGAGTTTAGCTGGGTTGGGTCTGGCTGATGCTTCGATGGGTGACCGGCCAGGAGGGAAAGAACACATAAGCCGATTTTTCTTCGCCAATTCGGTTTGGTTCACCGTGAGGTTTGATGGACTACTACCACTACACAGGGGCTGGTCCACGGGGGTCAGGACCCTCCTTTTCACCAGAAAATTCCAATACATTTTCTTTAATGCAGTATTGTACTCAGACGTTTTTGTATAGTAAAAAGTAATTACTATTGACCTCAGAATATCCCCTGATATCAAGTGCACATGACCTCAAAATGACCATGACATTGGGTGGGCTCGCTGTGCTCGTCATGTTTCCCCACCCACAAATTCTTGGACCCCCCTTGTGATATTCCTTGATCCGTCCTTGACTACTACTACTTTTACTACCACTACTACCCAAAGTGTTATGGCAGTTGATGGTTAATTTTTGTTACAATTATAGCTATATTATTATTATTATTATTATTATTATTATTATTATTCATCGAGAAGTGTAATGACAAGGATTGGGAAAAAATAAAGTTTATTTAGCTCTCTCTCGTACAAATCTTAAGCCATATATCAACTGTCCATTGAAATAGAAAAAGACATCTCAAGATTTATTGTTTTGTGGTTGTAAAAGAGAAAACCTTGTAACCTGGAATATATCTTCGAGTTTACGATCGGAGACAATCAGATTACAATTTGAAGCGAAGTGGGAAAGACAAGTTGAATATATTACAGGTTTCCTTAGAGAGTTTGTTCAGGTCATCACGATCAATGTGTGACCTCTGTCTTGACCTCCTCCACCTGCTGTCTCCCTCACACACACTCGTTTCTGCCATGACCACGTAAATTACCGGTGAATCGCTCTTTAAAGTTGCATCTTGGAATGCCGGGTCAGACCGAGACTTTGGGAGTTGAGAGTTTTTTAGCTCGGAGTTCGAAGGTACAAAACGGCGAGAGAGAGAGAGAGAGAGAGAGAGAGAGAGAGAGAGAGAGAGAGAGAGAGAGAGAGAGGCATGTTAGTATAATGTTATCTTACTACGTGTCCTTAATCTTCGCAATATTAGGTGTTCATATATTTACATTAGTCTAAGCCAGTTTCTGTGTATCGTTCCACATTAAAGATACATTAATATCTATATGAAATGATTATACTCAAAGGTCAGGTAATGAATTATCAGCTTAAAGAGATTTACTGCACTTTGATACTCACTATAAATATTACATAAAAGGAGAGTTGTGTGTGTTTTTATGTGTAGTGCAGAGGAGCCTTGCCGTACCCCCCCCTCCAGAGTGTGGGGTCTTGGCTCGCATCTTCACACCCCCTTCAGTGTATGTGTAAACAAGGTTCCATTCCTTATACAATTTTCTCATCTTAAGG
>NW_024725226.1:0-2500 GCF_018991925.1 Homarus americanus | reverse complement strand
TGGTGGTAGTGGTGTACTCATGGTGTGATGGTGGTGGTGTCTGTCAGAGAGAGAGATAGAGAGAGAGAGGTACAACACACGAGTAATTTTTAGACGGTAATCATACACTGTGTTTATAATGGCATGAACTACACACACACACACACACAAAACATAACATTTATTTCTTTCAACATAAGTAAACAGAATAAAATGTTAGAATTTTACGCTGGCCGCCTCTGTGTCTGTATTTATTGCGCTAAAAAAAATATGACAACGGAAAATAGAGGAATATGCACTACCGTATATATTTTTCTGTTGTAATTTTGGAACTCTGGGACGATTGTTAGGAAAATATATATTATGATATTTTGTGATTTTTTTTTAGACGTAGAATGAGGTGACAAGAGGAGAGAGAGAGAGAGAGAGATCGTGTGTGTGTGTGTGTGTGAGAAAGAAAGTAAATAAGTGATTGAGTGGATGAGTGAGTGATTTGAGTGTGTATTTGTCTGAGAGAGAGAGAGAGAGAGTAGGGGGGTAACTATCACAACAAGGCAACAGAAAACGGAAAGCTGGCACAAGCACACAACAAGCTTAAGCTGACATTTGATCCAGTGCAGTAATATAGTTATAAGGTAGATTATTTTAAGGTATGAGGTAGATTATTTTAAGGTATGAGGTAGATTATTTTAAGGTATGAGGTAGATTATTTTAAGTTATTAGGTAGATTATTTTAAGTTATAAGGTAGATTGGGTTATATTTCAGGCTCCTGGTCTGGAAATTGGTGAGTGTCATTCGCACGTCAGTAGTCATAATTTTCTCCTGCTGTAGGTAATTATCGACCTCAGTGACAGGTGATCAGTGAGGCGGCAGGGTAGCCAGGCAGTGTTCAGGGACCTGTGCGATGCTTGGTGTTTTTACCATGGGAGGAGGAGAGGGGGAGATTAACTGGGTGAGGTGAGGGTGTGAGGGAGAGGAAACGGGGAGGTGAGGGGGAGAGGAGGGGATAGGTCCGTGAAGGGCAGGGGAGGAGGGAGGGGGAAGGGAAGACCGGCTAGGAGAGAGTGAGGAGGGAACAACTAGGGAGGGAGGGGAGAGAGGAGGAGGATTCAGGAGGGGAAGGGAGACTGTGTGAGAGAGAGATGAGAAGACGAGTGAGAAATTTGGCTTTCATTATGGAAAAGAGAAATGAAGGAGGAGGAAAAAGAGATGAGGTTGTAATGAGAAGACAGTAAAGAGGAAATAACAAAAATAGAGTAAAGAATTGAAAAGAAGAAGATGATAACATGAGAAGGAGGAGGAAAAGTAGCTGAGGTTAACACGACACAGGTCAGGTCATATTGGAATACGTTAGGATGGGTTAGATTAGGTTGGATTGCGTTGGTTAAGTTTGGGTGGTTTAGATTATGTTAAGGTGGATTTGGTTAGGTTAGGTTGGATTACGTTAGGTTTGGTTAGGTTGGATTACGTTAGGTTTGGTTAGGTTGGATTACGTCAGGTTTGGTTAGGTTGGATTACGTTAGGTTAGGTTGGATTACGTTAGGTTTGGTTAGGTTGGATTACGTTAGGTTAGGTTGGATTACGTTAGGTTAGGTTGGATTACGTTAGGTTAGGTATCCTGTAATCCTCAAAAGAAACAAGTCGCCATTGGGAATAAAGCCACTGTATATTATGTCCTAAATATTCTTCTAGTGGACTGTGGGCTCAAGTAAACACCACCAGAGAACGTGTTGTAAACCAGTAATAGGTAATTTAGATTTGGTTAGGTTAGGTCTGGGCCCCAGTGCTATAGCTACAGTAGATCGGAGTAGGGGCCATTTGATCCTTCACCAAGCAGCAGCCTTATCGTCACTAAGGACTACAAGGGTGATAGGTAGTCCTTGAGTAGACTTGAGATAGACTTCAATTAGACTTGAGAGAGACTGCAGGAAGACTTGAGATACACTTGAGATACACTTGAGTTACACTTGAGATACACTTGAGATACACTTGAGATACACCTAAGCTAGACTTGAGGAAGTATTGGTATTAATTTAACAGGTGGTGGTGGTGCTGTTAGTGTCAGAGTAATATACATGAACACTCAGCTTTACATCAGCTGCGAGGATTAATTTTTGAAGACTGTGTAAACATTGAACAGATTGAAATGATTAGAGTTGTAAATCTGATGCAAATATTAATTAACCGATAACTTTTAATAACAATATTGAGTTCTTCAGATGGTGTATCGGTTACCTAACATGTATAAGAAACTGGTTAATTATCAAAGCAATTTAGGTACAGTCTTATGATATATAAACGGTGTATGATGTCGGTGAGTCCAATATGTTAAGTGCACACAGTATGTATATAATTACTACAATAAACTGAAAAGCGAGACTTAATACACAATAACATTAATATCCCACAGGAGGTCTAGCCACCCCCCTTTCGCCCTCTGAGCACCTAACGTTGTAAATAACGAGAACCATCATTATATTGTTGCTATAATAGGCAATCTTCTATGAGGGATTATCAGGT
>NW_024725225.1:0-10212 GCF_018991925.1 Homarus americanus | reverse complement strand
GTATAACAAAGGACCCTAATGGAGTATAACAAAGTCCCAAGATCGAGTATAACAAAGTCCCCTGATCGAGTATAACAAAGTCCCCTGGTCGAGTATAACAAAGGCCGCTGGTCGAGTATAACAAAGACCCCTGATCGAGTATAACAAAGGACCATAATGGAGTATCACAAAGTCCCAAGATCGAATATAACAAAGTCTTTCGATCGAGTATAACTAACTCCCCTGATGGAGTATAACAAAGGACCCTAATAGAGTATAACAAAGTCCAAAGATCGAGTATAACAAAGTTCCCTGATCGAGTGTAACAAAGTCCCCTGATCGAGAAAAACAAACACCCCTGATCGAGTATAAGAAAGTCCCTGATCGAGTATAACAAAGCCCCATGATCGAGTATAACCAATTCACCGAATCGAATATAACAAAGTCCCCTGATCGAGCATAACATAGCCCCCTGATCGAGTATAACCAATTCACCGAATCGAGTATAACAAAGTCCCCTAATCGAGTATAACAAAGCCCCCTGATCGAGTATAACAAAGGCCCCTGGTCATGTATAACAAAGTCCCCTGATCGAGTATAACAAAGTCCCCTAATCGAGTATAACAAAGGACCCTAATGGAGTATAACAAAGTTCAAAAATCGAGTATAACAAAATCCCCTGGTCAAGTATGACAAAGGCCCCTGGTCGAGTATAACAAAGTCCGTTGATCGAGTAAAACAAACACCCCTGATCGAGTATAACAAAGTCCCCTGATCGAGTATATAAAGCCCCCTAATCGAGTATAACAAAGTCCGCTGATCGAGTATAACAAAGTCCCCTGATCGAGTGTAACAAAGTCCTCTCATCGAGTATAACAAAGCCCCATCATCGAGTATAACCAATTCACTGAATCGAGTATAACAAAGGCCCTTGGTCGAAAATAACAATGTCCCTGATCGAGTAAAACAAAGGCTCTTTATCGAGTATAACAAAGGCCCCTGGTCGAGTATAACAAAGTCCCCTGATCGAGCATAACAAAGCCCCCTGATCGAGTATAACAAAGATCCCAAGATCGAGAGAGTATAACAAAGATCTTCCGATCAGGTATAACAAAGAATCCCCTGATCAAGAATAACCATCTGATCAGTATATAAGATCCTGATCGAGTATAACAAAGTCCCCTGATCGAGTAAAACAAACACCCCTGATCGAGTATAACAAAGTCCCTTGGTCGAGTATAAAAAAGCCCCCTAATCGAGTATAACAAAGTCCCCTCATCGAGTATACCAACACCCCCTCATCGAGTATAACAAAGACCCCTGGTCGAGTAAAGCAAAGTCCTCTCATCGAGTATAACAAAGTCCCCTGATCGAGTATAACAAAGTCCCCTGATCGAGTAAAACAATCACCCATGATCGAGTATAACAAAGTCCCCTGATCGAGTATAACAAAGCCCCCTAATCGAGTATAACAAAGGACCCTAATGGAGTATAACAAAGTCCCAAGATCGAGTATAACAAAGTCCCCTGGTCGAGTATAACAAAGGCCGCTGGTCGAGTATAACAAAGTCCCCTGATCGAGTATAACAAAGGACCCTAATGGAGTATCACAAAGTCCCAAGATCGAATTTAACAAAGTCTTCCGACCGAGTATAACTAACTCCCCTGATGGAGTATAACAAAGGACCCTAATGGAGTATAACAAAGTCCAAAGATCGAGTATAACAAAGTCCCCTGATCGAGTGTAACAAAGTCCCCTGATCGAGAAAAACAAACACCCCTAATCGAGTATAAGAAAGTCCCTGATCGAGTATAACAAAGCCCCATGATCGAGTATAACCAATTCACCGAATCGAGTATAACAAAGTCCCCTGATCGAGCATAACAAAGCCCCCTGATCGAGTATAACCAATTCACCGAATCGAGTAAAACAAAGTCCCCTGATCGAGCATAACAAAGCCCCTGATCGAGTATAACAAAGGCCCCTGGTCATGTATAACAAAGTCCCCTGATCGAGAATAACAAAGTCCCCTGATCGAGTAAAACAATCACCCCTGATCGAGTATACCAAAGTCTCCTGATCGAGTATAACAAAGCCCCCTGTTCGAGAATAACAAAGTCCCCTGATCGAGTATAACAAAGCTCCCTGATCGAGTATAACAAAGTCCCATGATCGAGTATAACTAAGTCCCTTGATTGAGTGCAACAAAAGGACCCTAATGGAGTATATAGTCAAAAAATCAGGTATAACAAAGTCCCCTGATCCGGGTATAACAAAGGTCCCTGATCGAGTAAAACAAGCACCCCTGATCGGGTATAACAAAAGTCCCTGATGGGTAAAACAAAAGGACCTAATGGGTATAACAAAGTCCCAAGATCGAGTATAACAAAGTCCTCTGATCGAGTAAAACAAAGTCACCTGATCGAGTAAAACAAAGCCCCCTCGTCGAGTATAAGAATAGTCCCCTGATCGAGTATAACAAAGGCACTTGGTCGAAAATAACAAAGTCCCTGATCGAGTAAAACAAAGTCCCCTGATCGAGTATAACAAAGTCCCAAGATCGAGTAAATCAAGGCCCCCTGATCGAGTATAACAAAGTCCGCTGATCGAGTACAACAAAATCACCTGATCGGGTAAAACAAAGTCCCCTGATCGAGTATAACAAAGTCCCTTGATCGAGTATAACAAAGTCCCCTGATCGAGTATTACAAAGTCCCCGGATCGAGAATAACAAAGTCCCGTCATCGAGTATAACAAAGCCACCTGATCGAGTATAAGAAAGGCCACTGATCGAATATACCTATGTGCCTAATCGAGTATATAAAAGTCCCCTGATTGAGTATAACAATGTCCCCAGATCGAGTATAACAAAGCCCCCTCATCGAGTATAAAAAAGTCCCCTAATCGAGTATAACTAAGTCCCATGATTGAGTATAACAAAGGACCCTAATGGAGTATAACATAGTCCCAAGATGGAGTATAACAAAGTCCTCTGATCGATTAAAACAAAGTCCCCTCATCGAGTATAACAAATTCCCCTGATCGAGTATAACAAAGTCCCCTGACCGAGTATAACTATGTCCCCTGATCGAGTATAATAAAGGACCCTAATGGAGTATAACAAAGTCTCAAGATCGAGTATAACAAAGTCCTCTGATCGAGTATAACAAAGTCCCCTGATCGAGTATAACAAAGTCCCCTGATCGAGTATAACAAAGTCCCCTGATCGAGTATAACAAAGTCCCCTGATCAGGCGCAACAATATCCCTGATCGGTATAACAATGTCCCTGATGAATAAAACAAACACCCTGATCCGAGTATAACAAAGTCCCCTGATCAAGGTATATAACAAAGCCCCCTCATCGAGGTATAAAAAGTCCCTAATCGAGGTATAACTAAGTCCCATGATTGAGTATAACAAAAGGACCCTAATGGGTATAACAAAGTCCCCTGACCGAGTATAACAAAGTCCCCTGATCGAGTATAATAAAGGACCCTAATGGAGTATAACAAAGTCTCAAGATCGAGTATAACAAATTCCCCTGATCGAGTATGAAAAAGTCCCCTGATCGAGTATAACAAAGTTCCCTGATCGAGTATAACAAACTCCCCTGATCGAGTATAACAAAGTCCCCTGATCGAGTAAAACAAAGCCCCTTCATCGAGTATAACAAAGTCCCCTAATCGAGTATAACAAAGTCCCCTGTTCGAGTGTAACAAAGTCCTCTGATCGAGTATAACAAAGCCACCTCGTCGAGTATAACAAAATCCCCTGATCGAGTATAACAAAGTCCCCTAATCGATTATAATAAAGTCCCCTGATTGAGTATAATAAAGACCCCTGATCAAGTATAACAAAGCCCCCTGATCGAGCATAACAAAGTCCCCTGATCGATTATAGCAAGAGTCCTCTGATCCAATATAACAAAGGCCCCTAATGGAGTATATAACAAAGGCCCCTGATCGGGTTAACAAAGTCCCAAGATCGAAATTAAAACAAAGTCCCCTCATCAGTATAACAAAAAGGCCCTTTATCGAGTATAAAAAGTCCTGAAATTAAATTATAACAAAGTCCCTGATCAAGTATAATAAAAGGACCCTGTGGAGTATAACAAGTCCCAAGATCGAAGGTATAACAAGTCTTCCGATCGAGGTAACTAAGTCCCCTGATTGAGTATAACAAAGTCCCCTGATCGAATATAACAAAGTCCCCTGATCGAGTATAACAAAGTCCGCTGATCGACTATAACAAAGTCCCCTGAGGGAGTATAACAAAGTCCCCTGATCGAGAATAACAAAGTCCCCTGATCGAGTATAACAAAGTTCCCTGATCGAGTAAAACTAAGTCCCTTGATCGAGTATAATAAAGGACCCTAATGGACTATAACAACGTCTCAAGATCGAGTATAACAAAGTCCCCTGATCGAGTATAACAAAGGCCCCTGATCGAGTATAACAAAGTCCCCGGTTCGAGTAAAACAAGGCCCCCTCATCGAGTATAACAAAGTCCCCTGATCTAGTGTAACAAAGTCCTCTGATCGAGTATAACAAAGTCCCCTAATCGACTATAACTAAATCCCCTGATTGAGTTTAACAAAGGACCCTAATGGAGTATAACAAAGTCCCCTGATCGAGTATAACAAAGTACCCTGATCGTGTATAACAAAGTCCCCTGATCGAATATAACAAAGTCCCCTGATCGAGTATAACAAAGTCCGCTGATCGACTATAACAAAGTCCCCTGAGCGAGTATAACAAAGTCCCCTGATCGAGTATAACAAAGCCCCCTCGTCGAGTATAAGAAAGTCCCTGGTCGAGTATAACAAAGTCCCTGATCGTGTATTACAAAGCCCCATGATCGAGTATAACCTATTCTCTAATTTAGTAAAACAAAGTCCCCTGATCGAGTATAACAAAGTCCCAGGATCGAGTAAATCAAAGCCCCCTGATCGAGTATAACAAAGTCCGCTGATCGAGTTTAACAAAGTCCCAAGATCGAATTTAACAAAGTCCCAAGATCGAGTATAACAAAGTCCCCTCATCTAGAATAACAAAGTCCTTTGATCGAGTATAACAAAGGCCCCTGGTCGAGTATAACAAAGTCCCCTGATCGAGTATAAAAAAGTCCTCTGATCGAGTATAACAAAGTCCCCTGATCGAGTAAAACAAACACCCCTGATCGAGTATAACAAAGTCCCCTGATCGAGTATAACAAAGCCCCCTCATCGAGTATAAAAAAGTCCCCTAATCGAGTATAACTATGTCCCATGATTGAGTATAACAAAGGACCCTAATGGAGTATAACAAAGTCCCAAGATCGAGTATATCAAAGTCCTCTGATCGATTAAAACAAAGTCCCCTGATCGAGTATAACAAATTCCCCTGATCGAGTATAACAAAGTCCCCTGACCGAGTATAACTATGTCCCCTGATCGAGTATAATAAAGGACCCTAATGGAGTATAACATAGTCTCAAGATCGAGTATAACAAAGTCCCCTGATCGAGTATAACAAAGTCCCCTGATCGAGTATAACAAAGTCCCCTGATCGAGTATAACAAAGTCCCCCGATCGAGTAAAACAAAGCCCCCTCATCGAGTATAACAAAGTCCCCTGATCCAGTATAACAAAGTCCCCTGATCGAGTATAAAAAAGTCCCCTCATCGAGTATAACAAAGTCCCCTGATCGAGTATAACAAAGTTCCCTGATCGAGTATAACTAATCCCTCTGATCGAGTATAACAAAGTCCCCTAATCGAGTATAACTAAGTCCCCTGATTGAGGTTAACAAAGGACCCTAATGGAGTATAATAAAGTCCCCTGATCGAGTATAACAAAGTCCCCTGATCGAGTATAAAAAAGTCCCCTGATCGAGTATAACAAAGTCTCCTGATCGAGTATAACAAAGTCCGCTGATCGACTATAACAAAGTCCCCTCAGCGAGTATAACAAAGTCCCCTGATCGAGTATAACAAAGCCCCCTCGTCGAGTATAACAAAGTCCCTTGTCGAGTATAACAAAGTCCCTGACCGAGTATAACAAAGCCCCATGATCTAGTATATCCTATTCCCCGACTCGAGTATAACAAAGGCCCTTGGTGGAAAATAACAAAGTCCCTGATCGAGTAAAACAAAGTCCCCTGATCGAGTAAAACAAAGTCCCAAGATCGAGTAAATCAAAGCCCCCTGATCGAGTATAACAAAGTCCGCTGATCGAGTTCAACAAAGTCCCAAGATCGAGTTTAACAAAGTCCGCTGATCGACTATAACAAAGTCCCCTGAGCGAGTATAACAAAGTCCCCTGATCGAGTATAACAAAGTCCCCTGATCGAGTAAAACAAAGCCCCCTCATCGAGTATAACAATGTCCCCTGATCTAGTGTAACAGAGTCCTCTGATCGAGTATAACAAAGTCCCCTAATCAAGTATAATAAAGGACCCTAATGGAGTATAACAAAGTCTCAAGATCGAGTATAACAAAGTCCCCTGATCGAGTATAACAAAGTCCCCTGATCGAGTATAACAAAGTCTCCTGATCGAGTATAACAAAGTCCGCTGATCGACTATAACAAAGTCCCCTGAGCGAGTATAACAAAGTCCCCTGATCGAGTATAACAAAGTCCCCTGATCGAGTAAAACAAAGCCCCCTCATCGAGTATAACAAAGTCCCCTGATCTAGTGTAACAAAGTCCTCTAATCGAGTATAACAAAGTCCCTTAATCGAGTATAACTAAGTCCCCTGATTGAGTTTAACAAAGGACCCTAATGGAGTATAACAAAGTCCCCTGATCGAGTATAACAAAGTCCCCTCATCGAGTATAACAAAGTCCCCTGATCGAGTATAACAAAGTCCCCTGATCGAGTATAACAATGTCCCCTGATCGAGTATAACAAAGTCCGCTGATCGACTATAACAAAGTCCCCTGACCGAGAATAACAAAGTCCTCTGATCGAGTATAACAAAGCCCCCTCGTCGAGTATAAGAAAGTTCCTGGTCGAGTATAACAAAGTCCCTCATCGAGTACAACAAAGCCCCATGATCGAGTATAACCTATTTCCTGACTCGAGTATAAAAAGGCCCATGGTCGAAAATAACAAAGTCCCTCATCGAGTAAAACAAAGTCCCCTGATCGATTATAACAAAGTCCAAAGATCGAGTAAATCAAAGCCCCCTGATCGAGTATAACAAAGTCCGCTGATCGAGTTTAACAAAGTCCCAAGATCGAGTTTAACAAAGTCCCAAGATCGAGTATAACAAAGTCCCCTCATCGAGAATAACAAAGTCCCTTGATCGAGTATAAAAAGGCCTCTGGTCGAGTATAACAAAGTCCCCTGATCGAGTATAAAAAAGTCAACTGATCGAGTATAACAAAGTCCCCTGATCTTGTAAAACAAACACCCTTGATCGAGTATAACAAAGTCCACTGATCGAGTATAACAAAGCCCCCTCATCGAGTATAAAAAAGTCCCCTAATCGAGTATAACTAAGTCCCATGATTGAGTATAACAAAGGACCCTAATGGAGTATAACAAAGTCCCAAGATCGAGTATAACAAATCCTCTGATCGATTAAAACAAAGTCCCCTCATTGAGTACAACAAATTCCCCTGATCGAGTATAACAAAGTCCCCTGACCGAGTATAACTAAGTCCCCTGATCGAGTATAATATAGGACCCTAATGGAGTATAACAAATTCTCAAGATCGAGTATAACAAAGTCCCCCGATCGAGTAAAACAAAGACCCCTCATCGAGTATAACAAAGTCCCCTGATCGAGTATAACAAAGTCCCCTGTTCGAGTGTAACAAAGACCTCTAATCGAGTATAAGAAAGCCACCTCGTCGAGTATAACAAAGTCCCCTGATCGAGTATAACAAAGTCTCCTAATCGATTATAATAAAGTCCGCTGATTGAGTATAATAAAGTCCGCTGATTGAGTATAATAAAGTCCCCTGATCGAATATAACAAAGTCCCCTGATCGAGTATAACAAAGTCCCTTGATCGAGGAAAACAAAGCCCCTTGATCGAGTATAACAAAGTCCCCTAATCGAGTATAACAAAGCCCCCTCATCGAGTATAACAACGTCCCCTGATCGAGTATAAGAAAGGCCCCTGACCGAATATAAAAAAGTCCCTAGTTGAGTATATACAAAGTCTCCTGATCGAGTATAACAAAGCCCCCTCATCGAGCATAACAAAGTCCCCTGATCGATTATAACAAAGTCCCCTGTTCCATTATAACAATGGCCTCTAATGGAGTATAACAAAGGCCCCTGATCGAGTTTAACAAAGTCCCAAGATCGAGTATAACAAAGTACCCTCATCGAGTATAACAGAGGCCCTTCATCGAGTATAACAAAGTCCCCTGGTCGAGTATAACACAGTCCCCTGATCAAGTATAACAAAGGAACCTATTGGAGTATAACAAAGTCCCAAGATCGAGTATAACAAAGTCTTCCGATCGAGTATAACTAAGTCCCCTGATGGAGTATAACAAAGTCCCCTGATCGAGAATAACAAAGTCCCCTCATCGAGCATAACAAAGCCCCCTCATCGAGTATAAGAAAGGCCCCTGTCCGAATATAACAAAGTCCCTAGTTGATTATATACAAAGTCTCTTGATCGAGTATAACAAAGCCCCCTGATAGAGTCTAACAAAGTCCCCTGATTGATTACAACAAAGTCCCCTGATCCAGTATAACAAAGGCCCCTAATGGAGTATAACAAAGGCCCCTGATCCAGTTTAACAAAGTCCCAAGATCGAGTATAACATAGTCCCCTCATCGAGTATAACAAAGTCCCCTGATCGAGTATAACAAAGTCCCCTTACTGAGTATAATAAAGCCCCGGATCGAGTATAACAAAGTCCCCTGATCTAGTATAACAAAGTCCCCTGATCGAGCATAACAAAGTCCCCTGGTCGAGTATAACAAAGTCCCCTTATCGAGTATAATAATGCCCCGGATCGAGTATAACAAAGTCACCTGATCGAGTATAATAAAGGACCCTAATGGACTATAACAACGTCTCAACATCGAGTATAACAAAGTCCCCTAATCGAGTATAACAAAGTCCCCAGATCGAGTATAACTAAGTCCCTGATCGAGTTAAACAAACCCCCCTCATCGAGTATAACAAAGTCCCCTGATCTAGTGTAACAAAGTCCTCTGATCGAGTCTAACAAAGTCCACTAATCGAGTATAACTAAGTCCCCTCATTGAGTTTAACAAAGGACCCTAATGGAGTATAACAAAGTCCCAAGATCGAGTATAACAAAGTCTTCTGATCGAGTATAACAAAGTCCCCTGATCGAGTATAACAAAGCCCCCTAATCGAGTATAACAAAGTCCACTGATCGAGCATAACTAAGTCCCCTCATTGAGTATAACAAAGGACCCTAATGAAGTATAACAAAGGCCCCTGATCGAGTATAACAAAGTCCCCTGATCGAGTATAACAAAGTCCGCTGATCGACTATAACAAAGTCCCCTGAGCGAGTATAACAAAGTCCCCTGATCGAGTATAACAAAGCCCCCTCGTCGAGTATAACAAAGTCCCTGGTCGAGTATAACAAAGTCCATGATCGAGTATAACAAAGCCCCATGATCGAGTATAACCTATTCCCCGACTCGAGTATAACAAAGGCCCTTGTTCGAAAATAACAAAGTCCCTGATCGAGTAAAACAAAGTCCCCTGATCGAGTAAAACAAAGTCCCAAGATCGAGTAAATCAAAGCCCCCTGATCGAGTATAACAAAGTCCGCTGATCGAGTTTAACAAATTCCCAAGATCGAGTTTAACAAAGTCCCAAGATCGAGTATAACAAAGTCCCCTCATCTAGAATATCAAAGTCCCTTGATCGAGTATAACAAAGGCCCCTGGTCGAGTATAACAAAGCCCCCTGATCGAGTATAACAAAGTCCCCTGATCGAGTATAACAAAGTCCCCTGATCGAGTAAGACAAACACCCCTGATCGAATATAACAAAGTCCCCTGATCGAGTATAACAAAGCCCCCTCATCGAGTATAAAAAAGTCCCCTAATCGAGTATAACTAAGTCCCATGATTGAGTATAACAAAGGACCCTAATGGAGTATAACAAAGTCCCAAGATCGAGTAAAACAAAGTCCTCTGATATATTAAAACAAAGTCCCCTAATGGAGTATTACAAAGTCTCAAGATCGAGTATAACAAAGTCCCCTGATCGAGTATGACAAAGTCCCTTGATCGAGTA